>NC_089534.1:30359434-30669555 GCF_963924715.1 Thunnus thynnus
ATATTGGATTTTTTGCCAATATCCGATATGCTGATATTTCCAACTCATTGTGGCCGACTGCTGATGCCGATACCCATATATGCACATATTTTTTCCAGCTGGCTGAGGAGACTATCATGCATGCAAGCATAGGCTATACTATGATCAAGAAAGACAATATATGAGGGAAGAACTTAGGAAGACTGGAGTTCATGGCTCAGCATTAAAACTTTAATGAACCTGCTAAATTGGTGGAGCAGTAGAGTTTTCTTTGAGTTTATTAGACAGACAGGATTAATCTCTAGTCCACACTACGGACCAGAAGGTGGCGGTAATGCACCTAATACGCTGGTTGCCAACCGCCAGTATAAACCAAAAGAAGATTTTTTTTTTCCCCCAAACAGAGTGGTACAACGTGGCAGCCGAAGTCTTTCATTTCTGTGCAGCTGAACACAGCAGCTCCTCTGTGGACTGTTTCACGCTGACGGTCCCGGTGTTTCTTATGCAGGCTCCAGTTCACTCAGCTGCCCAACATACCCGCTGCTTCTTCCCACTTTAACCTGAATAACTAACCGGGATTCGGTGCTCCAGTTGGATCCACCTGGAGAGTCAGGGCTAACGTTAGCTGGGAGGTTAGCATAGCGTTAGCCGCAGCATGACCGGAGGGAAGCACAGCCAGCTAGCCTCCCACGTATTGTTAGCCTCGGATCTCCATGTGGATCCAGCCGGAGCACCGAGCACCGGTTTGTTATTCAGGTTAGTGGGAAGAAGCAGCGGGTCTGATGGGCAGCTCTGTGAAGTGGAGCCTGCAGAGGAAACACCAGGACCGTCAGGGTAACACAGTCCATTAAGGGAGGCACAGTCAGGCGGCGGAGGGGAAGGTGACATATCGGCCTCTCATAATCGGCAGAACTCGCCGATGCCAATATTTCATTTTAGAGCTTTTATCGATCGATACCGATGACGTGCCGATAATATCGTGCATCCCTACTTTTAACCCACATTGCCTGGTCAAATTTTGATTGACATGTGTACTGTCAGGTGTGTAGAGACAATAAGTATCTGCAGCTGGACACAGAAAAATACTCATATATTTGAAGGGAGAGTGTGAGCGAACCGCTAGGTGCTCGGGCCTTTATAAAGGTAAAACTGCAGTACAGAGCTACAAAATTTAGTTATGATTTTATTTTTCTACTGCACTTTATCACTTAACAGTCACCCTCACTCAATTTTTCCCGTCCCCTCATAGGTCATCCCCACTACTGATTATACATATAAGACCTACAATTATTGTAAAATACATGATAATGACCCCAAACTTCATACAAAGTTTGTATATAATGTGCTGTAAGTATATAGACCTTTCTGCTATATCCTATAAAACTGAGTTACATCCAACTGTCACACCCATCCCCCACCTTTCTTCCCTCCTTCTCCCTGTCAGATTGAGAGCAGGATTTCAGCACAGTCTTCTAGTGGAAATATCTTCATAAATCCCATGACTATGGCCAAATCTTACATTAAAAATCACATTTTAGTAGGAAGTTTCATCACGAATCCATTGATACAGGTTTGAAAGTGGTCTGACTTATAATTTAGACATCAGACACCTCAGTTGGGCACAAAGTCCATGCCCAGAGATTGCCTCCCCATTGGTTTACATTGTAAGGTGCAATGTGGCACTCCAACTTTCGGGGCTTATGAAATCTAAACCGTTCGAGTTATTACAAAGTTTTTAATAACTTTTGTTCAGCACAGTGTGATAAGTCATGTATTAAACTTTGAAGCCGATACCATTAATGCCCTAGGAGGAGATAGCATTTCTTGTGGGTCCAAAATTGGCTCAAAGTCGTACTTTGATGGGCATATTACGGACTTCCTGTTGGATTTAGGTCAGGGGTGTCAGTGTATGATTTATAGGTCTTTATGAGACAACTAATTGAGTTTTGGCTCAATCTCTCTACAACATTCCTACGGGCTGTGGCAGCCATATTAGCTACATAGGTGGCGCTATAGAGCACATTTTGGCACTTTGGGGGTTAATTATTACATTTTATCAAATTTTTCACCAGACCTGATGTGCGTGCCAAGTTTGGTGAGTTTTTGAACATGTTTAGGGGGTCAAATTTAGGTCTGAAGTGGCGAGATAATAAAGAAAGAAAGAAAGAAAAAATGAACGAACAGATACAGAACAGATACAAGAGGGTCTTCGCCCCTTTGGGGCTCAGGCCCTAAATATATTTTCTATTATTTTTCCTAAGTCAGCGGTCGTGTGTGTTTTGTGTGGCCTAGAGGTCTTTTCTCCTTGTAGAGGTATTATATTTTTCTCTTTTGAATTAGCCTGTTATTAGGGCCTGAGCCCCAAAGGGGCGAAGACCCTCATGTATCCGTTTTGTTTCTTTCTTTCTTTCTTTCTTTATTATTCCGCCACTTCTGCTGTGGCTCAGGAGGTAGAGCAGGTCGTCCACTAATCGAAAGATCGGCGGTTCGATTCACTCCTCCAGTCCACATGCCGATGTGTCCTTGGGCAAGATACGTAACCCCAAATTGCTCCTGATGGCTGTGCCATCAGTGTATGAATGTGTGTGAATACACTGATGGGCAGGTTCGGACCTTGCATGGTAGCCCCTGTACCCATTCAGCGTATGAATGTGTGAATGGGTGAATGTGATTTGTAGTGTAAAAGTGCTTTGAGTGGTCGGAAGACTAGAAAGGCGCTATACAAGTACAGTCCATTTACCATTTACTTCAACCCTAAATTTGACCCCCTAAACATGCTCAAAAACTCACCAAATTTGGCACGCACATCAGGTCTGGTGAAAAATTTGATAAAATGTAAAAATTAACCCCCAAAGTGTCAAAATGTGCTAGATAGCGCCACCTATGTATCTAAAATGGTGGCCATGGCCCGTAGGAATGTCATAGAGAGATCGAACCAAAACTCAATTATTTGTCTCAACAAGACTTACAAATCATACGCTGACACCTAAATCCAACAGGAAGTCCACAATACACCCATCGAAGTACGACTTTGCGCCAATTTTGGACCCCCAAGAAACGCTACCTCCTCCCAGGGCGTTAATGGTATCGGCTTCAAACTTTAATACATGACTTATCACACTGCTGAACAGAAGTTATTAAACCAATAGGGAGGCAATCCCTGGGCATGGACTTTGTGCCAAACTGAGGCGTCTGACATCTAAACTATAAGACAGACCACTTTCAAACCTGTATCAACGGATTTGCAACGAAAATTCCTACTAAAATGTGATTTTTAATGTAAGATTTGGCCATAGTCATGGGATTTATGAGGATATTTCACAAGAGGAGTACTCTGAAATCCTTCTCTCTAGCTGAGAGGGAAAGGGAGGGAAGAAAGTGGGGGGATGGGTGTCACGGTTGAATGGAGGTCTTTTTTGAAGGATACAGCAGAAAGATCTATATACATACAGCACATTATATACAAACTTTGTATGAAGTTTGGTGTTATTATCATTTATTTTACAATAATTATGAGTCTTATATGTATAATTCAGTGGTGGGGTTGACCTATGAGGGGAAGGGAAAAAATGGAGTGAGAGTGACCGTTAAGTGATAAAGTGCTGCGGAAAAATAAAATCAAAACTAAAATTTGTAGCTCTGTACTGCAGTTTTTCCTTTATTAGGGCCCAAGCACCTAGCGGTTCACTCACACTCTCCCTTCAAATATATGAGTATTTTTCTGTGTCCAGCTGCAGTTACTTATTGTCTCTACACACCTGACAGCACACAAGTCTTTACTTTTCTAAAAATAAACTTGATCAAAATTAGGAAATTATTTGGTTTTACACACACACTCATCAAGAGTTTTCAGTTTACTAATTGAAATTCAAGTGAATGGGCCTAAAACTTGCATAATTTTGATGCCACAGGTGTGAGCAAGGCAGACATGTCTCACCCTGCAGAAAATTCTCATCCTCGCACTGTTGAGATTTGATGCTTCGCCATGACAGAGGAAGTTGCTATAACTTTATTGTACATGCTCCAGTCTGCATCAAACTTTACATGTTTGATAAGAGTCCCGGCCTGAACACGTCTACATGACAATATTCCATCAGTGATGCACACTGGCTGAATAGCGCCCCCTACGAAATTTCAGCGAAGCAGCCCCAGCAGCAGGAATAATAGCGGACAAAGGAAGTGATGTTTAACTCTTTCTTGCATTGTCTGAAAACAGCCCGGGTCTGAAGACATCTACATACCCGTGACAGAAGCCCTTCGATTGCGTCGTGGCCCGACATGCGCAGAGGCGCGAGGGCCCATTCAACGCTGCTTGCAGCTTTAATTTCTATACTATTTTTGAATTTCATATTGCTAAATTTGGTTTAGCTTCAGTTTAATTTTCAGTAGTTTGTTTTTATTAGTCTTGTTTTTATCACAGATTGTTGGAGAGCTTATCAAAGACTGTCACAAGATGGTTCCATCCATTATCATGTCAACCATAGGCGACACTTTGTGTATCCACAGACAGGGTCTCATACACAACATATTGAGAGAGCCTGGTGTTCTGTACTGCTTCAGGGGGAACCGAACGGCCACAGCTCATAAGATGAACCTCAGATTCATCAAGTGGAACCACCAGTTGGCCAAAAAACATGATGGAGTGGTTGGATGCCTTTTTAAAGACATCAGAGTGTTATTTAAGATGTAAAAGTAGCACAACACAAATGCTGTGTTTTCATATCAGAAATGAATTTCTTTGTTAATGTATTGTCTCAAAATATAAAAGTGACATTTGTTGAGTGGTGTGAAGACATTATTATCAGGCCTCGATAAGCAAGCAAGGACTTTTAAAATGGGCAATTTGTAACTTGATTTTTGATTATGAAGTTGTATTTGTTGATAACTAGCAATTTATGGTGGCTCAATTTTTTTAAAAAAAGGATATTTAGGAAATTTCTTACAAGGTTGGACTGATCTGCTGAAATTATACAGAAATAGGTGAAAATGTAAATGTAAATGTAAATCATACTTCAATTTACTGGCCTGCAGAAGTTAAGCAGAAATTACTCGGAAATTAAGCTGCAACATTGGACTTCAATTTAGGGGTCCACTCAGTAGAAATTAGACAGAAACTAGTTGCAAATTAAGCTGCTATAATCCACAAAAGTTCCTGCTGTTGTTGCTTTTTGTTGCTGCTAGTCACGTATCTATTGTTGTTGTTGTTGCTGTTCTGCTTCTCTGTGTGTCCTTACTACTACTCTGTGTGTCCTACCTACTTACTAATTACCACCCAATTACCATGAAATTTGTGGACCCGTAAAATGAAGTGTTACCCAGTGTCAAACCTTGCTATTTACAATTCTTACCAGATTTACAACTATCAACCAGGTCATCCTCCAAAACCACCACCATAGAACGAGGAATACTGCCCACTGACAGCCTCTGCACCTGTGGGTTGGGGAGTAATTTTAATTCAAAAATTAATTGTTTAGTAATTAGAAAATGTGAGGATCACATGTGTGATTGCCCTACTTGCTCTTGTATCTTGATCTCCTGGTAGTCCCTGCAGGCAGCAGGCTCAGATCCTCCAGACAGATGGCTAAACTTGGTTGAGTTACAGCCATCAGGATTAGGACAGGCCATCGGTGGGACAAAGGTATATAACTGGTCAAAATCGGCCTTCACCTTGAAAACATGGCGACACTTTGCGCAAATGTAATCACGCTTGTGCTCCAGGACCTATGAGAGGTGGAGAAGGCACTGATTCTTGCAACTCAAACCAAAAAAATGAAGAGAGGATGACATTCACATATAACTAGACATTAAGCTCCAATTGTTCAGTGAAAGAGCTACAGCAGACAGATCATTTTCATTTTCCATTTTAAGTGAGTCATTTGAATTACAAAAGATTATTGTTCTCACATTGAGGACTGGAAGGAGCAACCTCTTGCTAAGCCAGAAAAACTAAAATCTTTATTCAAATTTTAAATTCATGCTCAAATTCACAGATAATTCACAAATTTAATATTTTCTTCCTACTCAAAAGCAAAAAGCTCAAAACATGATTCAAACATATATTAAGGCCTGTATCAGGCTCTACTATGTGACCAAAAGAAAAAAATGCAAAAACAACAACAAACAAACAGAACACAAAGAAAGAATATTTAGTCAACAAAAATGAATTCTGGTATCAAGAGCACTGTCCTTTACTGTCTAAGCGTTGACTTATGTTCTATTCCGGTGTGTTTTAGTATTATAGTATGGTTACATTGTCTGACCTATTAATCAAGATCATTTCAACTTTTTTTCTATTTAGAATTCATAAGCTGTAAATAAACATTATTAAATGTTTAAATCACTATAAAACACAGCAGCGTAGTGGTAGACATATTTAAGGACATTTTATTTTTTATTAATGTGTTAACAACTATAACTCCTTATGAAGCAGCCATTACTGGTGTATAAACACTTAATTTCAAACAAAGTTTGATAACAAAGTATAACATATTGGTAATGATATATCTTCAGTAGTTTTAAATGCATTTATAAACCATTTTCAACTGCTTTGCCCGCAGTCTCCCATCCACCAGGTATGTTTTACACAATTACAGCACGCTGGTTAGGCTAAAAGGAAATTGTTGCAAACAAGCTAAAATGAAAGTTGTCTGTATGTAGCCTGTTCATATTAGTTTGCCACGTATCTTTAAACTAGTCTCATTCTTCTGAACTTAGCTACAGGCTAAGATGGCAGCCCCCTCTACCAGCGGTACCTGCAAGCAGTGAATCCACATCAGCGGCAGAGGGAGGAGGACAGAGGACAGGATGAATGACTGATAGCGGACAGGAAGATTTATTTTATTGACATGTTCGATTTTTTTCCAGTGAGATATTATTGAGTTTATATAATGACTTCCCTGTTGTAAATATCACTGTTGCTGCTCTACAAACAATATTTGGTTAACTTTAAAATAAGTGAAGAACTGGGCCGATAAGGAGTATTGATAAGAGTAGTAGTATTGATAAAATCCAAACAATATCCATCCCTGCAGCTGGCTAGTGGCCACACCCTGACTGTGGGAGGATGAGAAAATCATAGTGCAAATATCAAGGGTTAATTCAGGACATAGCACTTACTTCATTAGTGACATATTTTCGCTTTTCTTCTTTCTAACATCTGAGTGTACTGTGAAAAACTACAAACTGTGTTGTTTTTTTCCAATATATTTTGTGATGATAATGGTCCAAAATGATGTGAAAATGCATAGCTTTTAGTAAGGTAACATATCATTTTCTTATATAATACTAAACTTATTACACGCTCTATGTAATCCACCTATCCAATGTACCTAACTCACTTTCCAATAATTGTCTTCCTATCCCATTTTTCACTACCTATTTCATTTGTCTTACTGAAAGCGTCATCTATCTCACAAACCCAGCCACCTACAATATTGTATGTCAATGATTTGCCATCTCATTTAACTGAGGGGGTGTTCTAACTGGGATTCAAACCCTAATTCGGATTCAACTGGGGGTTGCCAGCTTGGCAAATAGTTGTCTTAATCCCCAACTTACCCAGCTGTTGCTCTCTACATCTAACCTAGTCATCACCAAACTTACCATGTACCTAAACTACTTGAAATTACTCACTGTCTCCTCATTAACTAAGGGATTATACATGAATTATAACCACTAATGATAAAGAGTTACCAACTTGTTCTGCACATGTAATAAAAAACAGCAGTTTCATTAAGTTTACTTAAAAAAGCAAATTGTTGAAAACTAAATAAATTGTGCCATGCTGTTACCTTGGCAACACTGGTGCGTATGACAGTACCAGTGACAGACAGGAAGTGTCCTACATCTCTGGATCGTGGAATAGTGTCTCTGGTGAGCTCTGGACATACTGGCAGACCTGGAAACACAATTGAGAGTCAATAAACAACAGAAAAGTCAAGGAAATTCAACAGGCAAATAAGCAAGCTGCAAACACAAAACTATGCAATCTCCAAACACATGCAACCAAGAGAGGAAACATATCATATCACTCACAGGGAGACAAAAACATAAGCCTTAATAGTCCAGGTCATATGTGAAAATTATGTTCACTTTATCATAAAAGCATGAAACTTGGCACACTTGTACAGTTTTGGGCCCTGAACGTTTTCAGAAATATAACCATCTCAAAAACACTTTGTGGCGGCCATTTTGCTCTCCACAATAACCTAATTATGTATTTTGCACTATATCACCAGAACCAAACATGATAACACAGAAAACGTGATGTCTACCCCCATGTTTTGATGGTCAAGGATTACAATAATACCATATACAACATCAGTAACTGTTCTGGTGAATAGTTAATGGTGAATTCAGTAATGTTGTGAAAAGGATTATAATGAAATTGCAGTATCTGGGAAGATGCAGAATGACATTTCAAGTATAATTCATGTAATCTTTAATTTACAATAACTCTCTGGGTTATTATATTAATGTCCACAAGGGGGAAGCATTGCCTGTCAGACCCATGATGGGAACCTGGAAAACTTCTTCAAACTAACACTAACATGCACACTCACATGCACTCACATGCACTAACATGCACGTGCCGACTGGACCAGCTATCAGAACAAAGAAAATAGAAGCTTGGATAACAACACATACGGAGGGAGTGTGACTTCATTCTCTGCTCAGGATGCCATCACTCCACTGTATCTTTACATAGCAAATACTTGTTTGCTGCTATATTGATGTTCAAATTGTCATATATTGGACATTAAAGCTTTTAAAACTTTACACAACATGCATGCAACAGACATGATATTATAAAGTCTAGCCTAGGTATTCTGATACTGTGATTTCCTTCTCACAGCATTAATGAATTCACCATTAACTATTAACCTGAACAGTTTATGATGTTGATTATGGTATCATTGTAAACCTTGGCCATCAAAACATAGGGGTAGACATCACTTGTTCTGTGTTATCATGTTTGGTTCAGGAGATATGATGCAATATACATAATTAGGTTATGGCGGAAAGTAAATTGGTTGCCATGGCCACCATGAGGCATTTTTGCGATGGCTCCATTTCTGAAAACGTTCAGGGCCCCAAACTGTACAAGTGTGCCAAGTTTCATGCTTTTATGAAAAAGTGAACATATCACTTCAAATTTGGCAGATATCACCTGGACTATGAGGGATTTTACTCTAAACTCCTTTTACAGTAAGTACCAGCTATGTACTAGTTTCAAGAACCTGTCTGTATCTGATGCTGGTCAATATAACAACTTAAAGCATCAATCTAGAGAGCTGCCGGGGCGACCCCATTTTTTAAGGGAAACACCCTGTTTTAACAGATGATGCTTTATTCATTAAAACAAAGTATACTGCAGAGGAATATATTTCTAAAACCAAAAACTAATACACAGTGCAGGATTTGAGCAACATCTGGTAACATCTGACTGTCATTCCCCATCATAGATGTCTCACCTGTAACGCGGGCATGAAGAGTGAGTCTCATTCTCTGCTCTTTTGTTCTTTGTCCTCCATAGTGCTTGGGAGAAGCAATCTCAGATAATTCCATGGCTGTTTTGTGTAACACTTGGTCAAATATAGCCAGGACATCGTCAGGATAGGCGTTGAAATAGTCCCCAACCTGTGGCAACAAGTAGTACAGATACCATGACATTAGTGCAAACATAGATTAAATTTAGTAAAAATGACATACTGTCCTACAAAATACACACAAACATACACATACACATACACACACATACACATACACACACACACTCACTTAGTAGCCACATTACTAGATACACCTGTCTAGGCATACGTAGGAGAAGGGACCGAGGGACAACTTCCAGAAATGCTCACACTGTGTCTACACAGGCTGCGTGGTTAGAGCAGCACATTAGCAGCCCAGCAGCACCAGCTTCAGTCCCCTGACAGTGTCACAGAGGATGTGTTCAAGCACAGTACTGCTGTGTAGGTCACCCAGTTCTGGCAGCACTCAACCCAGTACACAATCACGGGTGACTGTGTACTGGGCAGGAAGGAGGCAGACTTGAAGCATAAAAATACACTTCAGGTTGCAGCTACATCCATGAAGTGCAAATAAAAAAGCATAGTTGATGACTGAAAAACTCCTGTAAATCTTTTTACTTTAATATCTTTGGATAGTATAGTCTCTGTCCTCTTGTGCTTGTAGCATTTCAACATAAGCGAGTGCAACTCTGTACATGCGCAAGTCTCACCTCTTGTGATGACACAATTAGATGTATTCTCACGAAAATGATGCACTGCTCATAAACATACTACATGAGACAGAATTATGAAGTTATGTGATTCAATTAAAAATCCTTCATAACTCTCATTAACCGAGATAACATCATCAAGTTGTCGCCACAGAGGGCTGCCTCAGTGTGTTGGTGCGCATTGTTTTGTTTTATTTTGTTTTGTTTGTAAATTCAGTGTTTTGCCTCGGTACCCAGAATTCTTACACCAGAGAACTTCAGGGAAATAACCCACTTTTCTCGCCTCATCTGAGGAATTACTGGGCATTCTGGTCAAAGGTGCCCTCACCTTCAGCCAGGTAGTGAAACGCAGGTGGAGAGGAAATTGTGCATGGGTGCTCGTGTGACTCACTGACTTTTCACACTGCTCGAGGGAATATTTCTCTCCAACATACGATTGATGTGCAACAAACTGGAAGAACTTCAGTTGCCGGTGGGGAAAAAATTTGACTTTTCTTCATCTTCCATTTTGTGCTTCATGGAGACATGGCTGTGTGGATCGATACAGGACTCTGGGCTACAGCTTCCTTTCAGAGCGAACTGCAACACAGAACTCTCCAGCAAAACAAAGGGTGTAACAACATGACAGTGATTTTACAGTACTGTTCTCCTGATCTGGAATTTTTTTTTTTTTTTTTTTTTTTTAAATCAACTGCAAACCTTTCTGCTCCCACCGTGAGTTGGCATCCTTTACATTAGGCATGTAGTCGACTGGTCTAGTAGTTGGTTGATATGCTCTCGTCCAACGAAATTCTCATTGGTCGAATAATCGCCGTGTTACTTTCATAAAGAGAAATGTGCTACATCAATAGCCTTCCAGGATTAATCCATTATTTCCTGCGGCAGGAGGGACGGACTAATAAATTATCTGTGAAAACATGGGTGTATTCAAAACACCCCTGTTGTTTTCACAACAAAAAAAACAAAAAAAAATTAATGCCAAAAATAACACCAAATATCCATTCATTCAGAAATCAATAGCATTTGGGAGCCTCTGTGCAGCACTGTTCAAATAAGTGAGTCAATGTATGTGTTGTTGCCTAGGAAACTCTCGGTAGCATAGCTCTGTTAAGGAATAGGGCAGTAGTAATATGTTTGCGTTGTTGGGCCTCAACCATGGGGTCGCACAAAGAAAGGCCTACATGTAGACTCTGAGGCCTAGCCATGAGGCCGCCTCCTCCTTTGTTCCCCTGAAATGAAGGAACAGCGCCAAAATGCTGCTCAAAAACTCCATTTCCAATAATGCTTTGCAAGTTCGCGCCTAGGTGCTAAACAGGAAACGGTCTCAACAGTCTCTCATTGGTAGAGACACTCCTGCACAGAGGAGTGTCGTGATGACACAGCCGTGACATCACCGCCCCTTTAAAAACTGAAGGCACACAGAGAAACATGCACTCCATTTTGAACTGAGCTGAGGGGATGTTCTGTCCCTCTGTGAGCCAGTTTCACTAAAGGAGGTAACCCGTTCACATGTTTTTTCCCCCCACTGCCTGGAAGACTCTCCCCTCACTGGACAAGATGAGACTTCACCTGTGTTCAACCGAACACCATTACCAGATCCAAGAGAGACCGCTTCTGCAACCAGTGCTCTCATTTCCCTGCAGAAGGAAGAAAAGGATTTTTCTTAAGGAAGACGTAGATAATTTCTCTGCCCCGCTCCTCTTCAACTGAGTCGACTCTGCTGTTCTCCACCATGCTGTTGAGAATCAGCTGTCATGAGACCTGCCTACAGAGCGCAAGGACGGCACTGTCAGCATCCGAGCCAAGGAACTGAGCCGGACCGAAAGACGGTCTTAACTCACACCCTGCTCGCTTTGTAAAGCGACCAAGTAAGAGGTCTGGAAGGAAGTCTGGGCAGAGACAGTGTTAGTTTATGTGTTCTTTTCAGCCTCAGGGCTGTTGTTAGCGTTTAGATTCTTAAGCTTTATTGCTATTTTGTTGTGTGAATTGTCGCCTAGTCGATTTGTTCTGCTGTACTCCAAGGAGTATTTAAAGTTTGCTGCCTATTTAGTTGTGTCTGCATCGCTAGACTGTTTTTGTGTTTGTCCCGCTCAGGACTACTGCTGTGTTTGTGCCACTGTGAGTGAGAAAGTAAGTTGCTTTGTCAATCAGAAACCAGACAATGTTTGTTACAGTCTGCCGTCCATACGCATGCTCTCTGTGGACAAAGGTACCGCTTCTCTCCTTCCTCACGGTCGCTTTCTCTCCTCTTTCTTCCCTCTCTTTTGACTAACACATACACACACATGCACATATATACACACATCGCTTTACACATCTGATGGTCAGATAACGTTGGGCAAAGTGCTGCTCTATCTGTCCTTATCCTTCATCAGACATGGCATTGGGTGAGTGCATCTTGCTATTGTCTAGCCAAGACACCGCTGTCACTTCCGCCATTCGGTTCTAGCATGACGTGACTTCCTCCCATAGTCACGTCTGCATTTAACCTTGGACGTCATCACGTCAGATCATGTCGCCATCTTGACACACACACACCTGCATCCATCTGCATGTGTTCAACAATGTACATAGCTGTTCGTGTTTGCTTTGGTAGAATTAGATTTTAGAATAGTTGTTTATTGATCAAAGTGTTTATTAACTTTGTTAATTCTGCTAAGCTTAATGGACATTGCTATATCTTTAAAAAGAAATTATTTTGTCATTATTGTGTTTAATATATCATGAAAATTGGCCGATTGAGGGAGTCAGAGGTCAAATTCAACCCTTCTGTTCACCTGTGAATACTGATATCCCTCGGTTATTAGCATTCTAGGCGAACTCTTTTATGGGACTACTTTGTTTGGTCATTGGTCCCAGTTTCCAGGTGGTGCCCCATAATTATTAATTCATATTAGTAATTCTATTAATTTTTATAATCAATAATTATCTCTGATAATTATGGCAGTTCTATTCGCGGCTCCTCCAGTCCGCATGTCGATGTATCCTTGGGCAAGATACTTAACCCCAAATTGCTCATGATCGCTGTGTCATCAGTGTGTGAATGTGTGTGAATGATTAGATTTCCTCTGATGGGCAGGTTAGGACCTGACATGGTAGCCCCTGTACCCATTCAGCGTATGAATGTGTGTGAATGGGTGAATGTGACTCGTAGTGTAAAAGCGCTTTGAGTGGTCAGAAGACTAGAAAGGCGCTATACAAGTACAGTCCATTTACCATTTACCATTTTGTCAGTCTGGCAGTAAATGTACAGTACAGGCTACAGTGTGTCAGTTCATAAATGCTGCAGCTTCTCAAGACCAAGAAAAGTCACATCTTTTATTTCCCCAACTGCTGGAAAAGTGAAGGGGGTTAGCTCCAAAGTTAGCAACAATGGGTTAGCCTAATCTGAAGACGCTAAACAGAGAAATAGAGAAAGAAGAACTGTGTGACTAATCGAAGATTATGTATGATTTCAGTCGATCAAGATTTTCCTACTTCATACTGGTCTGTGTTTACATTCTACTGCAGGCCAACGCGCAGGAGGCACAGCGCAAACTTGCTGACCAGATACTGTATGTGGACCAGACAAACCTGCACTCCTTGATTATTGTCCTTGGTGACTTTAACAAAAGGTAATTTAAGCCACAGCCTCCTCAGATATAGATAGCTTATGAAATGCCCAACCAGAGAGGAGAATACTTTGAATCAACGTTACACTATTGTCACAAGTGCCTGTCCCCCGCCCTGTACTGGGCTACTCTGACAATGTTATGGTCCACCTGATCGCTTTATACAGGCAGAAATTAAAACTCTTAGCCTGTAGTGAGGGTATCTACAAAGTGGAACACTGAAGCTGTGGATAACCTATGTGAGTGCTTGGACTGTACTGACTGGAATGTTTTCAGAACTGCCACCAACAGTCTCGATGAGTACACAGAGGCTGTGATGTCCTACATTACCTTCTGTGTGGACATCTGTATACCATCACACACCAGGGTGAAGTACAACAACGACAAACCCTGGTTCATAGCTAAACTCAGATGGATAAAGTTGGAAGAAGTGTTCAGAATTGGGGAAAGGGATAAGTTTAAATAGGCGAAATACAGGTTAAGCAAAGCAATGAAAGATGCTAAACGACTGTACTCTGAGAAACTCAACAACAATTCTCAGCTAATGACTCTGCTTCTGTCTGGAAAGGTCTTAGACAGATCACTAACTTAAAGTTTAAAGCCCCCCACTCCATTAAGGTCTCATGCCTGACCAACAACCTGAACGAGTTCTACTGTTGATTTTAAAGACAAAAGGACAGTCCTGACACCCTTGACTCCAGCCATAATCTCCAGCTCACCTGGGCTGGTGTTCAACCGGCCTTCTTGGAGCACCCCCTGCTCCTCCCTCACCAAATACAACGACTCTCTCTCTCCAGGATAGAGTATCCTGGAGAGAGACATTAACAGGCTGTTCGAGAGAATGCCCGCAAAGCAGCCGGACCAGACTCTATTTCTCCCTCAAACCTCATTGCTGATGGGGATCAGACCGCCTGCAGGTGGGAGATTGACCATCTAGTGACTTTGTGTGGTCGAAACAAGCTGGAGCTCAACACTCTAAAGACAGTGGGGATGGTTGTGAATTTCAGAAGGAATGCAGCCCCCGTCACTACTGCTACCTGCAGCAGCTGAAGAATTTCAACCTGCCAAAGGCAATGATGGTGCACTTCTACACCGCCATCATTGACTCCATCCTCACCTCCATCACCATCTGGTACACTGCTGCAACTGCCAAGGACAAGGGCAAACTGCAGTGTAGCATCTGCTGTGCTGAGGAGGTGACTGGCTGCAACCTGCCATCCCTCCAGGACCTGCATGCCTCCAGGACACTGAGGCTAACAGGAAAGATCAAGGCTGACCCCTCCCACACCTGACAAACATTTTTTGAAATGATCCTCTCTGGCAAGAGGCTGAGATTTGTCAAGACAAAAACCTCAACCCACAAGAACACTTTCTACTCATCTGCAGCCGGCCTCGTCAACAAGGCCTGGAACCCCCACTGACATGCACTCTATCTCACCCATAGACATTACACATTATATTAATATTATGAATACAATCTCATAATCTTGTACCTGCACATCTGTGATTTTAGATCTGACAAGGCGTGTAATATTAACACACCTTGTATTATTACTAGTAATAATAATAATTAAAGCTGCAAGCAGCGATGATTGGGCCCTCACAAATTTGTGCATGTTGAGTATGCCACAGTCAAAGGGCTCTTATTGAAGTCATGTAGATGTCTTCAAGCCTTGGGTCTTCCTGGATGTTGCATGAAGGTATTAAATATCACTTCCTGTGTCCACTATTTGGCGCTAGATATGACCCACTAATTAGGCCCTATTCAACCGAATCAGGCGCTGTGGCGTTCAGTCGCAGGGTCGAGCGGAGGTGTGTGGGGTTGTGGGTGTGTGTATTTGTGCTCTAGAATGTAACCTCTCTCTCTCTCTCTGGTGCTCTTTTTCTCTCTCTTTCTCTTGTCTTTCAAAATGAGTCGGGAAGCCATCAGAAAAGTCTAACTTAACTTTTAACATTATCAAACAAAGAGAAATGTCCTCCCCTCACTTAGTAACGTCTTTGTACTCCCTCATGGCAGAGTTTACAACTCTGATCAGTCTGATCTCTAGCTGTGATTGGTCACCGCAGCCTTCAGCCGCAGTCAAGTGCAGTGCTGCAGCAGCAAAAAAAGCCGCAGCCGAAACACACTACCCCCATCCAAATGAACGGGAGGACTGGCGTTTTCGCAGCACTACCTGATTTGGTCTGAATACAGCCTTATACATCACGTTGCTATCTATCATGTGTAAACCACACCATGTGAATTCCATGTAAATCAGATGATGTTTGTCATATAGTTTCATTCCATGAAAACTAAAAAGCTTTGCAATTTAGCAAAAAAAAAAAAAAAAAAAAAAAGGTCTTTAGACATTACCTGGGTAAGTCCAGGTCAATTCAATCTGGCAACTTTGACTTGCCATATTTCCCTTAATATAGGTCATAGAGAAATGGTTCTCAAAGGTAACAGTGTTATGAGTGATTACAAGGATGTTCCGTGGGATATAAAAAGCTTTGCAATTCAGCATCTTTAAGGTCTTTAGATTTAACCTTTACTCACAATACTTACTAATTCAAACATAGGTACAAAGTTTCATGAGTTTTGTATCCTAAAGGCCTCAAACATGTGTTTGTAAAATGAAGATTAACACACGAAATCCAAAATGGCTCACTTCCTGTTGGGTGAAAAAACATGTATTATGTCGATAATGATAGGAGCAATGAATGCACTGAATTTCATGCACATCAAAGAAACTTTGTTCCAAAATGGCCCTGTGTTTGGGGCCGCTATGGAGCCCCCTGGCAACACTCGAGTCCAATCACTACTGACTTTGCAATTTTCGCCAGTTCTGATGTGTATACCAATTTTTGTGAATTTTCAAGCATCCTAAGACCCTAAAAAATGCAATAGCATACTATAATAATAATAAGAGTAATAATAATCCCCTAAAAAACAATAGGTTCCTTGCACTTTCAACGGTCCCTGGCACTTTTGTGCTCGGGCCCTCATAATAAGCTCTACAAAAACAAGAGGTTCCTTGCGCTTTCAGTGCCAAGGACCATTGGGCCCCTGGCACTTTCGTGCTCGGGCCCTAATAATCTTTAGAAAAACAATAGGTTCCTTGCACTTTCAGTGCTTGGGCTGTAATAATAATCCTAATAAATACAATAGGGTTCCAGCAGCTTTGCTGCTTGGACCCCTAAATATCCTGATTTACTGCCTGTTACTTCTATTTTTTTGAATACAGTAGAATGTTTTGAATTATGTTTCCATTACCTCCATGTTGGCTTCAAACAATGTCATTGCATTAACAACAACAGGGTGATGGGTCTCATCCTTAGTATCTTCAATGAGCTGGTAAATGTCACCATGATGATGCTCTGTCACATAGGTTTCAAACACCCGACCAATCAGGGCCTGCTGCTCTGTGCTTATCAACATAGTGAAGTGATATGATCCCCTGGAAGAAAAGAAATGAACAATACAACGATCAGGGTTTGACATTTCTATGGTGTGAGAATGTACAAATGTCATGCTAACTGGAGTTAAACAATAATCAAAAACTAAGGCTGCAAGTAGCAATAAATGGGCCCTCGCAACTTGCATGCGATGGAGGGAACGGCAGCTGTGGTATCACTGTGTTTTGACATGGCTCGAACACTATGAATGGGTAAAATATTTCCTGCGTGCAGTGCATGGCGCTGGAGATGACATAGGCTATAGGAAACTGCGAAAAAATCTGATGAACTATTGTATTTATTTATTGATTGGGACAGTGCGCAGTTTTAAACATAAATGATGCACTGCACCGGAGTTAGCTCAAAACTAATTTACATCCGCAGTCCCCCTAAATCAAAACATACAACTGCACAACGACAAACAGTTCAAAGCAAAAGACACACAGAACACATACAAAATACAAAGCTACACACAACAGCACATCACATTCACCCACAATGTCAATTAGAAATTAATAATGTGAACTTGTCAAATTAAAAGTAAGTCTACCTGCGCTAATAAGAAGACCATAGATAAAGTTTAGACTCAAGTGGTCACACAGCTGATTGGTGTTTAGTAGATTTTTGGTGTTTAGTAGATTTTTTTAATTTGGCATTGAATGTATTGATTGAACTACAGTTCTTCATATCATCAGGTAGGGCATTCCAATGAGTTGTGGCTTTCACAGAGAAAGCCGACTGCACAAATGCAGTGCGACGAAATGGTATGGTACAATCTTGTATAGAGGATATTCTGGAGGATCTAATAGAACTTACTGAGTGAGTATACAAAAAGTCACATAGTGGAAGAGGGGCCAAACCATTTAAAATTTTATAAACTAGGCACAAATTTGAAAATAATCTAAAATTCTCAAAGCTCAGTAAATTGTATTTCTCTAGTACCCTGCAGTGATGGAAATGCATTGGCTTTTTGTCCAGAGTTTTCAGAGTTTGTATGTATAAGAACTCAAGAGGTTTTATGGCTGTTTATCCAGCCTGCCCCCAACATGTGATGCAATAAGATATATGGGAAAGAATCATAGCATGCATAAATATCTTGGCTGCATCCAAAGACAGACAGTTTTTAATATGTATAAAATTTGCTAAGTTATACGTTATGGTTTTAACCCTGTTGTAACATGTTTCTTAAAATTCAAATTTAGATCCAGTGTCACACCAAGATGTTTAAAATCAGTAACTATGTCAATTTTTCACCTTTGATGAAAAGATCAGCGTTGTACCATAGTTTTAGAGAAAACATACCTTTAGTCTTGTTTACATTTATACTCAGACATGATTGATCAAGCCAATGTGTGATCCTTTCAAATGCAATTGTTACCTTAGCAGCAGCTAACCCAGCCGTTTTTTTGTACACAATGGTGTCATCTGCATACATTTGTAGTTCTACATCATGACACTGTAGGAGATCATTAATATATAGGCTAAATAATAGGGGACCCAACACTGACCCTTGTGGAACAACCATTGTGCACTTCATGTGTCATTTAGGTTCACTTCCTGTTGCTCATAGGCAATACTACATAAGTGAAATACTGCAGCGATACATTTACCAGCGGGCAACTGACCTGGATTTACATTTTCATGAATATTGCACTTTGCATGTAGCAGATAATTATCACTTCCTGTGTTCAATATGTGGTGCTAGAGAACACCTCCTAAGTATATGTCATGTTGTATCATGCGTAGACCACACCATGTAAATTTCATGTAAATTGGATGAGTTTGTTAAATTACAATGCCTGCAAATGGCAAAAACAGAGCAAAAATTGCACAGTTATTTCAAAATGGCTGACTTCCTGTTTAGATTTATGATATGTTTATATATATTTATGATATATTTACATATGGCTCCAAGAGGCTTTTTTGTGCGTCTGGACATGATACATGTGCCCTGTGAATTTCATTTTTCTACGTTAATCTAGAAGGCAGGGCTTCAATTTTGAAATTTTCAAGGGGGCGCTGTTGAGCCATTGAGGAGTTTAACTGGTGTCACACCAGACGTGTCTGTCAAGTTTTGTGACTGTAAAGCCATCCCTTGCCCCTCAAACACAGCATTGTACTTTGCGGCGAACAATGCATCGCCATGGCAACAGCTTTCAGTGAAAACTCAAAAGCTTCAGGAGTTATTATCACCAAGGTCTTACATCTTAGCTGAGTCAATTTCAGGTGCATCGGCCAAATTTACTAGGAATAGTAATTGGACAAAGTATGACGCATGTTACTTCATAGCGACAGTAGGTGGCACTATGATTGTCACTAAATATGGGCCTGTACATGTCTTAAGACCAGGACTCTTGAAAAACATATGAAATTTGGAAAAGATCAGACCATGTGGAGTCAGGTCATAAGGCTTTGAAATTTCATGGCGAGACATCGAAATTCGCAGTGTCATCATGGCAACACCTTTTGACAGAGAGTCACCTACTTCAGAATATACAATTTCCAAGGCCTTAAGAATATTCTGAGTTAATTTGAGGTGGATCCACTCACCGTGCTACCCACAGGGTGTCAAAGTGTAAAACATGTAACTGCCTGATGCCAGTAGGTGACACTATGACTCAGATCCCATATTGACACATGGATCTGTTCAGGGAGGGACTCTTTTCAAGCACAAAAGGTTTGGGTCTCATAGGATCATGTATGCCGGAGTTATGTCCATTTCAATTTTCATGGCAAAGGATCGAAATTCAACGCTCAGCCACGCCCCCCCCTAGGAATGTCGAAAACTCACAATTTTAATAACTTTTCATCTCCAAGGTCTGGAGATGATGCTGACTGAATTTGAAGTTGCTGAGGTCAAATCTCTAGGAGAAGTTCGTTAAAGTATGCAGGCTGGAAATGGCAAAATCTGCGTCAAAATCACAACTTTAATCCAAAATGACAGACTTCGTGTTGGACTTGGGGTATGACTCCAAGAGACTTTTTGGTGTGTCTGATCATGATACATATACATACCAAATTCATTCTTCTACGACAATCCGTATCGAGGGGCTTAATCTTAATTTTCTAGGGGGTGCTATCGTACCATTTTGCCACACCCATCCACAAGACCCATAAAATATTGAATTGTCCACCACTTGTGGAGAACATGCAAACTTTGAAAAGTTTTCGAGAATGTTTAGGCCCTCAAAAATGAGTTTTTTTGGGAAAAATAATAATGAAAGCTGCAAGCAGCGATGAACAGGTCCTCACACCCTTGCGTACGTCAGGGCACGGCACAGTCAAAGGGCTTCTGTCACAGGCATGTAGATGTCTCCAGACCTGGGCTGTTTTCAGACAGTGCAAGAGGAGATTAACATCACTTCCTTGGTCCACTATTTTGCCTGCTGCTGGGGCTGCTTCGTTGCAATTTCGTAGGGGGTGCTATTCAGCCAGTTTGCATCACTGATTGAATATTGTCATGTAGACGTGTTCAGGCCTGGACTGTTATCAAACATGTTAAATTTGGTGCCGACTGGAGCATTTTCACTAAAATTAAAGCAATTTCCTCTTTCGTGGCAAAACATCATAACTCAACGCCACGCCAACACGTTTCAACGATAGGTAGATCTTTTGATAACTATATATTCCAATCAAAGAGTTGTAATTGTTAGTATGATTTTTATCTGACCCTATATTCTTTACTGATTTTGGGTGTTGGACATGTGACATAAACATTCCAGAGTCTGCATGTCACCTTAGGTAATATGGTATAGCCCTTCGGGGGGACCTTAGAAATACAAACAATGGATCCATGGTCCAGATGTGGTATGTTGTGACACATAATATGTTGTGAGGTAGCTGTCAATTACTTGATGGATGGCTCCCAACTGACCTAGTGCCCATGGAAAACCTATGTTATTCATGTGATAAGATACAGATGTGTAACCCCATATAGCTATGCCCCGACAGTGGTATGTTGCCCAGATCATCTTTGTACATGGAATGGACCCGATGGCCATCGTCTAATAAACGTCTACAAAATAAGAACTTCGTCAGCTCTTCCTTTGAACGATATCATCACACATCCTTCCTTTCGGTAATAATAATAATAATAAAAATAATAATTCCTTTGGATAAAAGAGGGCTTCGCGCTGGTCAGCGCTCGCGCCCTTATTAAAGCTGCAAGCAGCATTGAACAAGCCCTCGCACCTCTGTGCACGTTAGGCTGTGCAGTGCAATCAAAGGGCCTCTGTCACGAGCATGTAGATGTCTTCAGACTCGGGCTGTTTTCAGACAGTGCAAGAAGGAGATAAACATCACTTCCTTTGTCCACTATTTTTCCTGCTGCTGGGGCTGCTTCACTGAAATTTCATAGGGGGCGCTATTCAGCCAGTTTGCACCACTGATGGAATACTGTCATGTAGACATGTTCAGGCCAGGAGTCTTATCAAATAGTAGGCTATGTTTAGTTATTAGTAATAATTCCTAATTACCTGAGATAATTATGAATTAAGAAACTGAGAAATTATTAAATTGAATTAACGAGGGGCACCACTCGGAAACCGGGACCAATAACTAAACTGTAAAGTAGTCTTATAAACAAGTTGTTCAATTAGGGGAGCTAATACCTGAAATATCAGTACCACTAAGTGAACAGTGAAGGTGAAAGTCCGAGGCTTGACTATCTCAATCAGCCACTTATCACAATAAAATATGCACAATGACAGAAAGACTTCTCTTTAAAGTTATAAACGGTATTTATTAATCTCCACAAGAACCAACAAAGTCAACAATTGTCTCAATTAATAAACACTATGCTACCAACTAATACCAAGTGAAAACACACATAAAACAGCAGCTGTGTAAAGTCAAACAGGTAAACAAAGCATGTGGGAGTGTGTGTGTGTGTGTGTGTGTGTGTGTGTGTGTGTGTGTGTGTGTGTGTGTCAGTCACAAGATAGCCAACGTGATCGAGCCAGGTGACGGTGCACATGATTCAAGATGGCGTGGCTTCCAGGGGAAGTCACGTCATGCGAGAACTAACCGGCGGAAGACGCCACAGAGTTCCGATTAATGGCAGATAGCGCCGAATGGTGGTTGGTGGCGTTTCTGCACACACGTGTCTGATGGCGGATAACACAGGAACAAAGGGGGCACTATGTTCTACGTTATCTGACCATCAGATGTGTGGGAAAACGTGCGTAATTAGGTGGATGTGTAGGTGTGTGAGTGTGTGTCTATGTTAGTAAAAGAGAAAGGGAAAGAAGAGGGAAGACCGACTCTCTGTACCGCAACCGTGAGAGCAGAGCAGTGGTTGCTTTATCTGCAGAGAACACTCATACGGACGGTAGTCTGTACGCACATTGTCTGGTTGTGAACTGACAAAGAAACTTACTTTTCACTCGCGGTGGCACAAACACAAAAATCCGGAACGGGATAAACAAACAGTCTAGTGCAGTGAACACAACTAAACAGGCAACAACTTAAAATATACTCCACAGGGTATAGCAGCAAACGGGACTCGGCGGTCCGTTGAAAACACACAACAGTACAAGCAAAAAGCTTATAAACACACAATAGTACAACCACTAAGCTTATAAACACACAAATCTAATATCTCTGCTCAGACAACCTCTTACTTGTGTTGCTCTCCAAAGCAAACCGGTGTGTGTGTGTGTGTGTGTGTGTGTGTCAGAGTCCATAAAAGGGATCCAGAAACGGTGCCATCCTTGTTCCTGGAGACTGACGGTGTTGGTTTCTTTGCAGGGCAGCGAAGAAACGCAGGATGGTCAAGTCAGTCAGTAGACAGCGGGGCGTAGAAGTTATCCGCTTCTCCGTGAAGAAACTCTTTTTTCCTTCTGTAGGTAACGGTGACAGTGTTGTGCTGAAACAACAGTCTCTTGCGTATCCGTTAAAAGTGTTCCGGCAGACAAGGGTCGAAGTCTCGTCTTGTCCCGTCCAGCGAGGGGGAGAAGCTCCAAAGAAAAAGGGGAATAGGCACACATGTACACTTCCTCTTCAACAGTAATCTGGCTTGAGTTATGCAAGTTTTGATCCCATTCACCTGCATTTCAATTAGTAAGTTGAAAACTCTTGATGAGTTTGTGTGTAAAACACATTAATTTCCTTATTTTCATCAAGTCTATTTTTAGAAAAGTAGAGAATTTTAACCCACATGACCTGGTCAAAGTTTGATTGAAATGTGTAATGTGAAATGAGTGTGAGCAAACCCACACCTTTTTTAATATTTATTGCTTCCACATAGTTTTAGATACAGATTTCATTTGAACTTTAAATGAGTCACGAGAGTTTGACCTACAAATCTTGAATTTACATGTTTTTTCTATCTTTTACTGTTTTTGAGATATTAGAGTGTGACTTTTAAAGTCTTTTCTCGCTCCTCCTGTGATTTTATCTTCAGTGCGTATTGCAAAATGTGTCACAGCACTGAGGGAGTCACATGACCAGGAGCAGTTGGAGAGGAGAATGTTAGAGTACGTAGAGTAGTAGAGTTCTGCGTCACCACAGCAACAGCGTATAATGAAAACTCAAGATTTTGATAACTTTTCATCGCAAAAGTCCTTATATGACACTGACCAAATCTGTCCAAATCTGACCAAAAGGCGGTCAGGTTAAATCTCTAGGAGGAGTTCATTGAAATACAGCGAAAGTTTGCACATCCATCAGAACAAGCCCCTCGAAAACAGCTTCATGTTTCATGGTGAATAATGCTTCGCCATGGCAACAGCTTTTGATGAAAACTCAAAAGCTGCACCATTTAGCATCATCAACGTCTTACAACTTAGCAGACCAAATTGTACATGGATATGGTTAACCTACTAGGAGTCAGCGACGGAAATTAGCGGGGGGCAAGGGCAAAAATGCCCCAAGAAATCTCAGGATGCCCCTAAAAACCGTGATCGAGGGGCAGAAATTGCCCCCAAAAATTTGAAAAAAATAATTTTATCTTTACCAGTTTAGGTCAATATCCTAATTCTACATGATGCCATCATTTTATTTTCATCCAATTCATTTACTTTCAATTGTAACACACAAACATAAATAGTGCTGTTGTTCACACTATGCACTACGATACCTGACAGAGGTGTTGCACTCATGCTGTACCTGCAGTGACGTTTGCTGCCAGGATGGGCCGCTACCTCCTCACAAAAACCCTAACTGCTACAACCGATGAAAGCAACTTAAGTCCCAGGCCGTCACCAACACCACACCAAATGGAAAATAGACTGGCTTGGTGTCGAATAAATGAATAAGACAACTTTCCTCTACTGCACGCATGCAGGGCTCACCCACCCAAAAATGGCCTGGAACCACAAAAAAGTTATCACGACTTTATCAAAGGAAGCGAAAAGGTCAAAAAAGTGTTCGGCTCATCGGCACCAAGCCAGCAAACATAATCGATTTGCTTATGATAAGTAATATTAACGCTAACACTAGTGTCTTTTGTCTGGCACGTTAGCCAATATAGTGTATGTAATTTGGCTAAATAACGTTAATGTTAATATAAGTGGGTCTTGCCGCCCGGTTGGGTGATCATTGCAGTTTTACAGAGGCTGTTTTATACTTTCATCTCATATATTCTCATTTTTTTATACAGATATACTGCATTATAGCTGTAAAGGAGATCCGTCACTAAGCCACCTTCGCTCCAAACAAAACTGGCATAATGCCACCGTGTGTGCTTTTACATAGCATCCGGCATGTTGTGTAACACAATAGCATCAGCTCCCTGTCCAGCCATGCCAGCTATCCCGAAGCTTCACACAGACGTCCATCTGGCTGTAACTACCTCCACAGCCAGCTTATTGGAGGAGCAACTCTGCCCCCCACTGCGTGTCCATACCTTTTATACAGAACAGCGAGGCGGAATAAAGGCGCAGCATTCCCGCCTTGAACAGGCTGTGTAAAAAGGACAGCAACTAACATTAATGGGCTCAGTGCACCGAGTGAAATGAGCTTTTATTCACAAATCTAGAACATATTTTTACTAACCAAAAAGGCAGTGCTGGATAATCGAGATTATGTTATTTTCATCATGTCATCCTGGTCAAAACCTCAGCAGGGATAAATTTGGAGATGAAATAAAGAATGCTAAAAAAAAACTTAATCTGAAGGCATTTCCAGAACTGCATCAATAAAGAAGGAATATTACACTTGTTTAGGCTCTTTTGACAGTACTTGTAGCTACTAGTCTGTAATATTATAAAACTGTGGCATACAACACATCAGACCCACAATGACAACGGTAGACTGGCTTTGACTTGTAGGAGGTCTGAATATGACATTATCCCCCCACCACTGTAGCCACCACTGTAGCAGGGCCCATGCTCACCAGCCTGGTCACACACTGCTGTGGGATGGCATCCCATTCTTCAACCAGTATTTGTCGCCAGTCAGCCAACGTGGTTGTGTTGGTCACTCTGGCATGAACAGCACGCCTAAGCTGATCCCACAAGTGTTCAATGGGGTTGAGGTCAGGACTGCCGGCAGGCCATTCCATCCTCTCCACTCCCAAATTCAGGAGGTAGTCTCTGATAAACCTCGCTCTGTGGGGGTGAGCATTGTCATCATGGAGGATAGAGTTTGGTCTCAGACTGTAGAGATATGGGATAGCCACTGGTTGCAGAATTTCATCGCGATATCTCTAGGCATTGAGATTGCCTCCAATGATGACGAGCCTCGTTTTTCCAGTGAGGGAGATGCCACCCCACACCATCACACCGCCTCCACCAAAAGATGTTACTCTATCAGTGCAGCAATCAGCTTAGCGTTCTCCGCATCTTATCCTCATTTTGACCCTACGATCCAACTGCTGTAGGCAGAATCTGGACTCATCGCTGAACATAAGGTTCCTCCACATGTTGACGTTCCAGTGCACGTGTTGCTGACACCAGCGCAAACGGGCCTGACGGTGAAGGGCAGTCATGGCAAGCCTCCTGGCAGCCCTATGAGACCGGAGATTGGCTGCGTGCAGTCTGTTCCGGATTGTCTGGGCAGAGAGCCGTCGGCCATATCGTCCTCAAACCTTGACTGCAAATCTGTAGACAGCCTATGGTACCTAAGTGCTGACAGGATGAGGAAACGGTCTTCTTGGGGTGTTGTCTTCTTGGGACGCCCACTTTGCGGCCTGTCTCTGACATCCCCCATTATATGGAACTTGGCCTTCACTTTGGAGATGGTACTAGGGCTCACTCCAAATAATGCCACAACTTGGTTATGCGGAACACCACCTTGAAGTTGCCCTATCGCACGGTCCCTATCATGATCAGTCAAACGTGGCATGCCGATTCTTGGAGCAGACACCTACTGACCACTGTAGCAGGGCCCATGCTCACAGGCTGCCACATGCCTGATTGGCAGGACCTGGGGGTACCAGAAGCTCAAAACAAGAGTAAGTAGCAACAGCAAAATAAGCTGTTGGCATGAACAGCACACCCAAGCTACAACACGCAACTCAAAAGTTCACACTGATGCAGAAAAGGCTTTGTTAAACCCACCAGCCTCAAAAGAAGCAGTACAAGAAGCAGTACAGAAACTGCAAAGACGCAGGACAAAATGTGCAAACCGTTCTACATTGCGGACACAGTAGCTTATTGTGAACAGCTATTTAAAATGTACAGTACATTGGTTTCAGTGGAACGCAAACATGGAGTTCAGCTAGGTGAAACATATGCAAACACCAAGGCTTGCTGTGCCTTCATAGGGCATACTGCTGGTAGCATGAAAGAGACATGGAGCAGTTTTTTCATATTACTCTGTGCTATTTGACAGTAGCACTGATAAGTCAACATCAGAGAAAGAGATGAACAGTGTCAAGTTAATTGAGAGTGACACTCCAAAAATAAAACTGCTTGGAATAGCAGAACCCACCACATGTGATGCAGAAGGAATATATATCGGGCCATTAAAGAAAAATGTCAAGAACATCAGCTTGACCTCAGCACCAGTGTTATTGCAGCTGATGGAGCATCAGTTAACTTTGGTAGAGTAAATGGGGTCCTTACAAAACCATGACGCACCATGGATGGTGAACGTGCATTGTGTTACCCATCGGCTTGAGTTGTGCTTAAAAGATGCATTTCAGGAAACCTTTTTCACACAAATTGATGAACTTTTGATGCAGCTTTACTACCTCTACAGAGGGTCAGCAAAGAAATGGAAGGAGCTGACAGAAGTGGCAGCCATCCTCAATGAACATGTCATCAAACCAGCACGCTGCCAGGGCACCAGATGGCTCGACCATCGAAGGACGGCCTTGACCTGCCTCACCACCAACCTCAAAAGTAGGATAACACCATTTCAAGATATGCATCTGGCCAACATCAGGACATCCAGGCTGCAGACTCAGCAAAGAGTCTGCCAGACTGACAACTTACTACTAACCTTTTCCTCTGCTCCGCTCACATCCAATGGCACTTCTCTGCGGCTCACTCTTTCCCACTCACTACGCAAACATACTACGCAATGTATGGTGTTTTGAATACATCCCCGTTTTCACAGGTAATTTGTTAGTCTGTCCCTCCCGCCTAAGGAAATAATGGATTAATCCTGGAAGGCTACTGATGTAGCATTTTTCTCCGTAACACAGAGATTATTCGACCAATGAGAATTTAGTTGGACGAGAGGATATCAACCAACTAATCGACCAGTTGACCAGCAGACTACAGCCCTACATTTTTCTCCTATGATCTCAGACTCAAATGCTAATCGTTGCATGGGTTGAAAGTGTTGAAACTTGTTCTGATTAATTTTGATCCCCCTGAGTCTGTTTACAGACTTTATTTTATCATTAAAATAATAACATTAAAAACAACAATATAATGAATTGTTCATATTTTTTTTAAAAATTCAGTCAGACAGTACCAAATATTCAGCGTACAGTTTTAATAAATTCAGCACTGTTTTTCAATACACTGTCTGAGTCCTAATTGTTGATTTTATACAGTTTTGTCTTCATACAGTGTTATTATCACTTATTCTTATTGGTTTTGGCCTTGGTGCCCTATATTTTGGCTGCGAGGCCCATTAAATTTGTATTTATCAAGGGCCAAAGTGGCCTCGCCCTAAAAATGACTTAATTCCAGGCCTGTCCTCATATGACAAACATCATCCAATTTACATGGAATTTACATGGTGTGGACTACACATGATAATCAGCAACATGACTTATAATTAGTAGGTGTTCTCTAGCGTCACATAGTGGACACATGAAGTGATATTTAACTCCTTCGTGCAACGTCTGATAAAAGCCCAGGCTGAATACTTCTACATGCCCACAATAAAAGCCCTTCGACCGCAGCACACCCCGAATTGCACAAAGCTGCAAGGGCCTGGTCATCGCTGCTTGCAGCTTTAATTTACAATTATTTTTTTAATTTGTTTTTCAGTTGATTTAGGCCTACACCGAGTGAATGAGTAATCGTTTTAAATAATCATGATCTCAATATTGACCAAAATAATCGTGATTATGATTTTTGCCATAATCAAGCAGCCCTAATGTCCAATATTCATGAAAATGTATATCCATGTCAGTTGCCCCTGGTAAATGTATTGCTGCATTAATATTTCAATTATGTAGTATTGCCTACGGACAACAGAAAGTGACGCCTAAATAGCACATAGTTCATCAAATGTATATATAATTTCCAATATGTCATTTCCAGTACCACGTACTGCACACAGGATATAAACAGTACAATTGGTCTTCGGAAACAGGAAGTTTCTCAATGACGGTCTAATTATTCACACAATTGAAATGATAAAACCTCAAAAAATTTTTGAAATAAAGACTGCCGGTAGTCATTATTTTATTTTTACAGTTACTCATTTTATCTATTATTTATTCATTTTGTTTTATTTAGTTATTTGTGTATTTTTATTTGTTTGTTTTCTCATTCATTCATTATTGGCAGACTGACTGACTGAATGGATGGATGTGAAGTCACATTCACCGGAAGGTTGCTTTTATTTATTTTATTACATTCTCCATACTTAAAGTCTTTATATTTATGAAATATAATTGTAAAGTAAAAACAAAAAGTGCTATTTGACAACAATTCTGATTAAGTATTAACCTATTGGCGAAGTTTGCTTAAAAACGAGGCGAAGAAGACGCCGCACAATCAGACACATTCAAGCCACACATAGGTGAGATTTATTTTTAAAAGAGACAAGACAGTAAGGGTTAGGACTGAGCGGTTTATTTGGTAGCACGTCTAGTTAACTGCCCCACCTCTACTAAGGAGTTGCGCGTTGAAATTGTTAACTTGAACACATTTTAGGTAAAATCTACAACCTTAAATTAGCTACGGATGGGGATTGCTAACGGTCGTTAGCTACACAGACTCTGCCGTCACATCACCTTACCTAGCGAATTACAACATTAATAAATGAACACAAACAGAAGGCTTCTCACCGTATCTTGTCACCACATTTTCCTTCACCGATGTCAACAAGCAACTTCTGTTCCGCGGGCTAACAGTGGGCGGGTTTGCCCCGGAAGGGATATTGTTTTTTTCCAGGATGACGAAGTCATGACCCGTCCTACTCTGTCTCTGATTGGCCTAACCTAATATTCTTACCCAGATAAAACCTTACCCTGTTCCTATCCTAATCAAAAAATTTATATTGATAAGAAGTGGAAGCTGATTGGCCTTTCCATTGCAACATCAGCGCTCAGCAGCAGAGCTCCGCTTCCGCCATGTGGGACTGAGGACCCCCCTCCCAATATCTTTATTGACATTCAAATTCACATACAAACAGGGATATCAAACAAACTTAGCACAAAAAGTAAGGAAATTTATGTTAGGTAGATTATTTCTTTGTTGTAACAATGCTTCTTGGCAATAAATCTTATAGCATTGGAAAGCCTGTTTATTTCCCTTTTAAACGGTGCCATATTTGTAAGCAACATGCATTTGTGGGATGAGCAGCAAAGCTGAGTATGTGGGTTGCACCCATGAAAAATTTGCCAAATCTTCTCTGCCAATGCCAAACAGCTTATTCTGCCATTGACTCTTGTTTGGTGTTTGGTGGATTAGATGATTGAAGTTTGAAGAAACAAGACATATTAGTAATTTAACAATTTATTCATTTAACAAACAGGAGCCTCAGTAGTGTGTGGAAGAACCATACACAGCCACAACAGCTTGGCACCTCCGCCCCATGCTGGTCACCAGCCTGGTCACACACTGCTGTGGGATGGCATTCCATTCTTCAACCAGCATTTGTTGCAAGTCAGCCAACGTTGTTGTGTTGGTCACTCTGGCATAAACAGCACGCCCAAGCTGATCCCACAAGTGTTCAATGAGGTCAGGACTGCTGGCAGGCCATTCTATCCTCTCCACTCCCAAATTCAGGAGGTAGTCTCTGATAAACCCCAACTGTGGGGGTGAGCGTTGTCATTTTGGAGGATAGAGTTCGGTCCCAGACTGTGGAGATATGGGATTGCCACTGGTTGCAGAATCTCATCTCAATATCTCTCTGCATTGAGATTGCCGCCAATGATGACAATAATTGAATAAAGATATTAAACAAAGTACATAAATCAACAGTTTTAGCAGCTTTCTTATTTTTAGAGTTAAATATAGTTTTAAATTATTTAGTTTCATTTTCAAATATTATCATTAAGGGTTTAGAATTGCTAAATGTAGATGTATGAATATGAAATTTTGCTAAGATGAATGAATGATAAAATTGATTGTGTATAAATCATTCATTTTATTATTATTTTTATTGAAGAAACCAAACAATATATTTTTCCAGTAGAGTGAAAAGTCATAGTCAATATTATCAACAATATATTGGTTTACATCTTTCCAGAATTTGTTAGTGTAAGGACATTGCCAGAATAGGTGTTGCATCGTTTCTGGATGCATTTCACGAACTGAACAGTTAACACAGATGTCTTTTTTGAACTTAAGAAGATAATGATTAGCAGGATAATATCTATGTATGATTTTAAAAGAAACTTCCCTCATCTTATTAGTAAGAAGATATTTATATGGGAGATTCCAGACATATTTCCAATTCAGGTTATTGACAAATTTAGACCAGTAAGATACAACATAAGGGGTACTAGTAATATCTTTTTGAAACAATGACTGTATGCTACGATTATTATTTCTTAAAGTAGTAGTCGAGTCAGGCAGACACTACTCATAGAAGTTACCTTAGTGTCAACTGTTGGTAAACAAACTGGTGTTTCTGTCCCCTTCAGGAGTAGTAGAATCCCAGAAGGAATAGCAACCATAACTGTGGCAAACTCCTTTGGGGTAACAGGAATGCCAAAAGTATCAAGAAATTCAGAATAGCTCAATAGCAGTCCATTGGCATTAATTAATTGGTTTACTAAAATTATATTATTATTAAACCAGTTTGGAAAGAATAAGGATTTTTGATTATTATATGCCGACTATTCCAAATAAAGAATCTATAAGGGGGGAGAAGTTATGTTTGTTAATTAAAGATCATGCTAAAAGCATTTGTCTGTGGAATTTAGATAAGGATAATGGGAGTTTTTCTATTTTATATCAATCAATCAATTTTTATTTATATAGCGCCATATCACAACAGAAGTCATCTCAAGGCACTTTTCACATAGAGCAGGTGAAGACCGTACTCTTTAATATACAGAGACCCAACAATTCCCCCATGAGCAAGCACTTGGCGACAGCGGTAAGGAAAAACTCCCCTTTAACGGGTAGAAACCTCAAGCAGACCCCGGCTCTTGGTGGGCGGCCATCTGCTTTGACCGGTTGGGTTGAGAGAGAGAAAGAGAGAGGGAAAGGGGGAGGGGGGACAGAAGAAAAACAATCACAACAACAACAACAAGCACAAGCAGCAATAGCCAGGGAAGGATGCCATCAGGACTGTGAAGGACCGTGAAGGTTCGGCCCGGGACTCAGGTTTTCCTGTGAGATGAGAAAGCACAAAAATCTCCGGGGAAGAAGCAAAGTTAGTGACATGCATTGATGTTACATGAATGCATACAGATGGAGAGGAGGAGAAGGAGAGAGGAGCTCAGTGCATCATGGGAAGTCCCCCAGCAGTCTAGGCCTATAGCAGCATAACTAAGGGCTGATCCAAGGCGAGCCTGGTCGGCCCTAACTATAAGCTTTATCAAAAAGGAAAGTTTTAAGCCTACTCTTAAACATAGAGAGGGTGTCTGCACCCCGGACTGAATCCGGTAGATGGTTCCACAGAAGAGGAGCCTGATAGCTGAAGGCTCTGCCTCCCATTCTACTTTTAAAGACTGTAGGGACCACCAGTAAGCCTGCATACTGGGAGCGCAGTGTTCTAGTGGGATAATACGGTATTATGAGCTCTTCAAGATATGATGGTGCCTGACCATTAAGGGCTTTGTAAGTTAGGAGAAGGTCTCTTTTTCTAGTTTTGGTCAGAACACATGCAGCTGCATTCTGGACCAGCTGGAGAGTCTTTAGAGACTTGTTAGGGCAGCCTGATAATAAGGAATTGCAATAATCCAGCCTAGAAGTAACAAATGCGTGAACTAGTTTTTCTGCATCTTTTAGGGACAGGATGTGCCTGATTTTTGTGATATTACGTAAGTGAAAAAAGGCAGTCACACAGAAGAACAAATTCAAGTCCTCCAATCGCAGAGAAAATATAAGAGTATGAAGTTCCAAATAGATGTAGGTTTGTTTAGAAACTGCTTTATCCAATTAATTTTAAAGGTATTATCAAGAGTAGTAAAATCAAGAAAGTTGAGCCCACCAGACTCATAGGTATTCATAATAACAGACTTTTTTATATAATGAGTCTTATTTTTCCATACAAAATCAAAGAGTAATTTATCAATTGTGTTACCAATCTTCTTATTGACAAACAGAGAGATTGCTGCATATGTGAGACAGCATAAACCGTCAGCTTTTGTCAGTAACACTTGCTCTTTTAAGGATAAGTCTCTTTATAACCATTGGATAAGCTTTTTCTTCATTTTATCAATAATTACATCAAAGTTCTCAGTACATCTTTTTTCTTCATCTTTCATGATGGTAATCCCCAAATAAGTAACCTTTTCTTTAATCGGTATGTTACAGATAGATGGTGAGTTACAGTGTTTAAGAGAGAGAAGCTCACATTTCTTCAGATTTAAACAAAGTCCAGATGCTGCAGAGAATGATTCTATTATTTTGATAGCAATGGGTACTTTTTTAGAAATAAAGTAGTGTCGTCAGCAAGATGACTGATTATAATTTCTCTGTCTGCAATAGAGATTCCTCTTAACGTGCTATTTTCAATATGACTGGTAAGAAGTTGTGTACAGAGTAGTAAATATGGGGAAGCCGGGCAACCCTGACGGATTCCGTGTTTTATATCAAACCTCAGTGATGTGCCATTTTTCAACCTGATGGAGCTATTACCATTTGTGTACATTGTTTTAACGACTTTACAGAAGAACTCAACAAATCCAGATTTTTCTATGGACTGAAATATGAAGTTGTGCTCTACTGTGTCAAAGGCTTTATAGAAGTCCAGATAATGAATGAAATTATCTTCAGAACATAAAAAACAATAATCAATTAAATCTAAAATGAACCTGATATTATTGGAGATATGTCTTTTTCTCATGAAACCTGACTGAACCTCATCAATAACTAGATCCAACACATTTTCAATACGCTTAGCAATTATTGAGGCAACAATTTTGTAGTCTCTATTCAATAAGGTAATAGGCCACCAATTATCAATAAAAAGGAGATCCTTTTTGGGTTTTGGGATTAAAGAAATCAAGCCTTGTGTCACTGAAGGGAGAAGAGTTCCTTTTCCAATGCTTTCTAAAAATGCTTCAAGCAGAGGGGAGATAAGTGTTCTGTAAAGGCCTAATGAAATTCAGCAGAGAGTCCATCAACACCTGGAGATTTGTTCATTTTAAGATGTTCAATTGCATAGGTCACTTCATCTATGTTTACATTACCGTCACATAATTTTTTATCGTCTGGACTAAGTCTGGTGACATTTTTAATAGAATTCAAGAAAGAGGTTGCAGATTGCTGGCAGTACTTTGAGTTATATTATGACTGTAATCTTTCCCCATCTGACATACTTGTTGGGCTTTTCTGTGACAGAGCAACTATTTTAGAAATCACCCTTTCTTCTTCTAATCTACGCCCCCTAACTGGTCGCATCCTGAATACATCTATGTATCAATAACAACACATACTCATAGCGCCACCTACTGGCAACAGGAAGTTACACGTTCTGTACTTTTATGAGCTGTACCAAGCAGGATTAACAAATCTGTCTGAAATTCGGTCAATAAAATCTTAAGTTCTTGATGATTCCATATTGAGAAAGTGGTGAGTTTTCACTTGACACCTTTGCTGTGGTGGCGCAGCGAATTTCGATGTTTCTGGCAACAGGAAGTCCTAAGCATCACTCTTTTGCTAACTACTCCTAGCAGGTTAGCCAGAAACACATCAAATTTGCTCAGCCAAGGTGTAAGACCTTGATGATGATAACTCCTGAAGCTTTTGAGTTTGAGGGTGTGGCAGAATGGCTCAACAGCGCCCCCCAGAATAATTCAACAGAGCAGCCCCCACCTCATGTTAAACCTATAGGAATAAATATTGGTACACACATGTATCATGCTAGGGCACACAAAAAAGTCTCTTGAACCCATGGCTTAAATCCCACAGGAAATCAGCCATTTTGAATTTAGTGGACAATTTTGGCGATTTTGCATGCCTCGTATTTTAACGAACTCGAACTTCAAAATCAGGGTGTGTAATCTAGACTAGTTTGTGATCAAAAGTTATTAAAAGATTTAGCTATCGTTGAAGTGTGTGGCTGTGGCGTGGTGGAGTTTTGATGTTTTGCCATGACAAAGGAAATTGCTATAACTTTAGTGTAAATGCTCCAATCTGCACCAAACTTCGCATGTTTGATAAGAGTCCGAGCCTGAACACATCTGCATGACAATATTCTGTCAGTGATGCAAACTGGCTCAATAGCGCTGCCTACAATATTTCAAAGAGGCAGCCCCCGACACACATTAAACCTACATGTACGAAAATCGGTAGACACATGTATCATGCCAGGGCGCACAAAAAAGTCTCTGGACCCGTAGCTCAAAACCAACAGGAAGTCTGCCATTTTGAATTTACTGGGTATCTTTTGTGATTTCCATGCCTCCTCGACGAACTCCTCCTACAGAATTCATCATAACGACTTCAAAATCACTGTGTGTCATCTAGTTTGTTTATTGTCTAGTTTGTGATCAAAAGTTATCAAAAGATTTAGCTGTCATTGAGGTGCGTTGCCGTGGCGTGGCGTTGAGATTTGATGTTTCGCCGCAACAGAGGAAATTCCTATAACTTTAGTGTAAATGCTCCAGTCTGTTCCAAACTTTACATGTTTGATAAGATTCTTGGCCTGGACACATCTAAATGACAATATTCTATCAGTGATGCAAACTGGCTTAATAGTGCCCCCTACAAAATTTCAACGAAGCAGCACCAGCAGCGGGCAAATTAGCGGACAAAGGAAGTGATGTTTATCTCCTTCTTGCAATGTCTGAAAACAGCATGGGTCTGAAGACATCTACATGCCTGTGACAAAAGCTCTTTGACTGTACCGCACCCCAATGTGCGCTAGTGTGCGAGGGCCCGATCATCGTTGCTTGCAGCTTTAATTAGGGCCAGAGCGCTGACCAGCGCAAAGCCCTCTTGTATCCAAAGGAATTATTAGGGCCTGAGCGCTGACTAGCGCAAAGCCCTCTTGGAACCAAAGGAATACTAGGGCCTGAGCCCCAAAGGGGCGAAGACCCTCTTGTATCTGTTCTGTTTCTTTCTTTCTTTCTTTCTCGCCACTTCAGACCTAAACTTGACCCCCTAAACATGTTCAAAAACTCACCAAATTTGGCACACACATCAGGTCTGCTAAAAAATTTGATAAAATGTAAAAATGATCCCCCAAAGTGCCAAAATGTGCTCTATAGCACCACCTATGTCACTAAAATGGCCGCCACAGCTAATAGGAATGTTGTAGAGAGATTGAACCAAAACTCAATTATTTGTCTCATCAAGACCTACAAATCATATGCTGACACCCCTGACCTAAATCCAACAGGAAGTCCACAATTCACCCATGAAAGTACAACTTTGTGCCAATTTTGGACCCACAAGAAACGCTATCTCCCCCGAGGGCGTTAATGGTATCAGCTTCAAACTTTAATACATGACTTATGACACTGTGCTGAACAAAAGTTATTATAAACTTTGTAATAACTCGAACGGTTTAGATTTTATAAGCCCCGAAAGTTGGAGTGCCACATTGCACTTTACAATGTAAACCAATGGGGAGGCAATCTCTTGACATGGACTTTGTGCCAAACTGAGGCATCTGACATCTAAACTATAAAACAGACCACTTTCAAACCTGTATCAATGGATTTATAACGAAAATTCCTACTGAAATGTGATTTTTAATGTAAGATTTGGCCAAAGTCATGGGATTTATGAAGATATTTCCACTAGAAGACTGCTCTGAAATCCTGCTCTCAATCTGACAGGGAGAAGGAGGGAAGAAAGGCAGGGGATGGGTGTGACAGTTGAATGTAGCTCAGTTTTATAGGATATAGCAGAAAGGTCTATATACTTACACTACATTATGTACAAACTTTGTATGAAGTTTGGGGTTATTATCATTTATTTTAAAATAATTGTAGGTCTTATATGTATAATCAGTAGTGGGGATTACCTATGAGGGGAATGGAAAAATGGAGTGAGGGTGACTGTTTTGACTAAATTTTGTAGCTCTTTTTCCTTTATTAAGGCCCAAGCACCTAGCAGTTCGCTCACACTCTCCCTTCAAATATATGCATATTTTTCTGTGTCCACTTGCAGTTACTTATTGTCTCTACACACCTGACAGTACACATGTCAATCAAACTTTGACCAGGTCATGTGGGTTAAAAGTCTTTACTTTTCTAAAAATAGACTTGATGAAAATTAGGAAGTGAATTTCTTTTACACACAAACTCATCAAAAGTTTTCAAATTATTTATTGAAATTAAAGTGAATGGGCCCAAAACATCAATAATTTTGATGACACATGGGTGAGCAAGACAGACATGTCTCACCCTGCAGAAAATTGTCATCCTCGCACCGTTGAGATTTGATGTGTCGCCATGACAGAGGAAATTGCTATAACTTTATTGTACATGCTCCAATAGCACCAAACTTTACATGTCTGTGTCCAGCTGCAGTTATTGTCTCTACACACCTGACAGTACACATTTCAATCAAACTTTGACCAGGTCATGTGGGTTAAAAGTAGGGATGCACGATATTATCGGCACATCATCAGTATCGGCCGATAAAAGCTCTAAAATGAAATATCGGCATCAGCGAATGCTGCCAATTATGAGAGACCAATATGTCACCTTCCCCTCCGCCGCCTGACTGTGCTTCCCTCAATGGACTGTGTCACCCTGACGGTCCTGGTGCTTCCTCCTCAGGCTCCACTTCACTGAGCTGCCTGTCAGACCCGGGTCTGAAGACATCTACATTCCCATGACAGAAGCCTTTCAATTGCACTGCGGTGGTGGCACTAGAGAGCACATATTGGCACTTTGGGGATTAATTTTTACATTTTATCAATTTTTTCACCAGACCTGGTGCATGCCAAATTTGGTGAGTTTTTGAGCATGTTTAGGGGGTCAAATTTACATCTGAAGTGGCAGAATAATTAAAGCTGCAAGCAGTGTTGAACGGGCCCTCGCACCTTTGTGCATGTCGGGCCGCGGCGCAGTCAAAGGACTTCTGTCACGGGCACGTAGATGTCTTCAGACCCGGGCTGTTTTCAGACAGTGCAAGAAGGAGATAAACATCACTTCCTTTGTCCACTATTTTGCCTGCTGCTGGGGCTGCTATACTGTATTTTCGTAGGGGGCGCTATTCAGCCAGTTTGCATCACTGATAAATATTGTCATGTAGACGTGTTCAGGCCGGGACTCTTATCAAACATGTAAAGTTTGGTGCAGACTGGAGCATGTACAATAAAGTTATAGCAACTTCCTGTCATGGTGTAACATCAAATCTCAACGGTAACAGATACATGTCAGATACAGAAACATGTCTTACTTCGATGTCGGTGTGACCAAGTAGGAAGAGCCAAGCTCAAGCCGGCTGTGTTTGTAAGCTGGCATGGTGACACATCATCAGGCCATCACGACGCCCAGTAATCGAGCCACCAGTAGTACCAATCACGTCAATAAAATGGCGTTTTCTGGGACTTTCTGAAAGCTGACGTATCACAAAGCTTGTCTCCATGGCTCTGGGAATCTGCCTGATTGCACTTCATGTCTATCGTACGTTTTAATGTATGGTGCCATGAGTACTTGCTGGACAAAGACGTGTAACTTTAGTTGTCTGTTATCTAACATTGCATGAAGGAGTTAAATATAATTTCCTGTGTCCACTATATGGTGCTAGAAAACATGCATTAAATAAACATCATGTTGCTGTATATCAACTGTAGAGCACACCTTGAAAATTTCATGTGAATCAGATGATGTTTGTCATATAAGGCTCACTTGCTCACAGCTGTGTCATCATTGTGCACTTTTAACACTTTTAACCCACATGACCTGGTCAAAGTTTGATTGAAATGTGTACTGCCACAGGGCTCTACAGTGCGAGTTTGTACCTAAAAATAGATATGTGCAAAGTGGAAAAATAATTTACTCGCACACTGTGCGACTGCAAATTACAACTATAAGACTATATGAGATGCTAGAAGGATTTAAAGTTGAAACAACGGATACAGAAAGTGGCGACACTAATAAGGTTAATGGAGCATTAGCTGCAGCATGACCAGAAGCAAGCATAACCAGTTAGCCTCCGCTCGGCTCTCAGCTAGCACTGGCTCTCTGTTTGGATCCAACCGGACCACCGAGCCCCGGTTTGTTATTCAGATTAAAGTGGGAAGAACCAGGGGGTCTGTCGGTCAGTTAAGTGAAATGAAGCCTGCGGAAGAAACTCTGGGGCCATCAAGGTGAAACAGTCCGTGGAGGAGTTGCTGTGTTCAGCTGCACAGATAGGAAATCCCTCGGCTGACAGGATGTACCACTCTGTCTGAAAAAACCTCTTATTCTCCTCTTTTTGGGTTATAACAGCAGTTGGCAACTTGCATATTAGGCACATTACCGCCACCCTCCGCTTTGGACTGTAGACCAAATATTAAATCCTACACATCAATCCTGTCTGTCTAATAAACTCAAAAAAAACCCCAAAAAACTGCTACTCCACCCACTTGCCAGGTTCATTAAGGTTTTAATGCTGAGCTCTGGAACTCTAGTCTTCCTGAGTTCTTCCCTCATATATTGTCTTTTTTGATCATACCAAGTACAATCCATGCTTGCATGTGTAATAGTTTCCTCAGCCAAGTGGGAAAAAATATTTGCATATATCGGCAATCGCCAAAAATGAGGTAATCGTATTAAATAACCGTGATTCAATATCGAGCAAAAATAATTGTGATTATGCTTTTGGCCATAATCAAGCACCCCTAAAGAGAACATAAATTTTGATTTACATACACACACACACAAAGCATTTAAATATGAATGTAATAGATTGTTGTCTTTAATAAACAGTTACTTGAACATTTTTCAGGGTGCTCCTAAATTTCTGTGTGCTCCTAATTTTTTCATTTAGGAACACATGTACTCCTTGACAAAAAAGTAAGCATTGAACCCTGCCGTCAGATGTTTAGAGATAATAAGTAACTGCCGAGGGATTCCCTATCTGTGCAGTCGAACACAGCAACTCCTCCACGGACTGTTTCACCCTGATGGTCCCGGTGTTTCTTCCGCAGGCTTCATTTCACTTAACTGACCGACACACCCCCTGGTTCTTCCCACTTCCCACTCTTCCCATTTCCACCCATTGACACCCGAAATACCTCCCCCTACTTCGCAAGTCCTTGGGTGCATCCCAAGTCTCTTAAATTGCATCCACGTTTCCCTCACTTGCGTCTTTTCCTTGCGTCTTAGTCCCTCCCACCGTGGATGCAAGAAGAGACGCAAGCTAACCAAGCGAGGAGAGAGGAAACGAGGAAATTTGTTTTAAGAGACTTGAGACGGGCTTTCCTCTGAAGCGTCATGAGAAGCGACGTCCGTTTCTGATGACGGCAACAGCTGATCACAGCTGAATCAGCTGTCAGTCGGCTTTAACAGCTGTAGAAACTTCTGATGGAGTTTGTGTCTGCACACATGTGCACTGTGCTAATACTAATAAAGGTTCACAGTTATCACCGCTAGAGCAGCTGTTTCCTCTCTGCAGCCTGTTACCTGTTTAACAAACACCTAAATAAAAACCTGCATTCTGTATTTGTAGTGTGTCCTGCTCAGACGCACAGGAACCATTTCTACTAGCAGAATGCGTTTATACTATTTATTGATTATTTGTATCTGTATTTTTTGATAATCCTGATAGTGAATTCATCATTCAATAACCCAGAATATGATCATTTCTTCTGAACACTGGAAAATATGTATTTGGCTAAATGTTTCAGGGAAAATGGAAATGATGTAACTCATATCAAACCCGACGCTCAGGAATTTTCAGCCTCGCATGTGACTGAATGGAAATGACGATAAATTATGTAAAATATGAATGAGTTTAACTGTTATTATGGATAAAATTAAAGTCAGGTAGAATCTGTCTGTCAGCAAGAAACAGTTTAATGGAGGAAATAATAGATCATGAAAAGAAAAATCTTTCTAATACATGAAGAAAGTTGTTAATGGTTCTTTTGTTGATCAGACCGACAATTAATAGATTTTAACTATATGATGAATCAGAAAACAAGTAAAGCAGAAAACTTGCGAGTGATACATTTAAATTGCATCTATAATCTGTCTCCACTTCGGTATGAAACTGCAATGATGTATCAGATCAGTCAGATCAGGTGCAGCGTCCAATCAATAACTGATATCCAACAAGGGGGCGTGTCGGCTGGTAAAAGACTTCCGTGAAGGCTGCTCTCATGTTTCCTCGCTCCTCCTCGCAAAATAAGAGACTTGGGACGCTCGTCAAAATGGCGCATCAGGAACAACTTCCGGTTCAGGCGAGGAGCGAGGAGACATAAATTAAGAGACTTGAGATGTACCCTTTGCATCACGTGAATATGCGTCATAGGTCAGAGTGGCACACCAAGGACGAAAGATGGCTGCGCCGTCCAGGAGAGTTTTCGAAGTCTTCGTGTCTAAAATACCATGGACTATAGCTGGCAGTAAGTCGATTGTTCTAAAGTATCGTTCCCATTTTGTGGCTGCGGAATATGCTTCTGTAGCCACTCACTTTATTTTTTACATCGTTCTCTCGTGACTTATACCCTAAACATCACTATCACATTGTAACCTCCGTTAGCTAACAGCCTATGCACGTATAGAGAACGTGTGCTCTTGCATGAGAAGCACAACCTGGAACCAGGAGAGTCCGTGGGATGTGAAACAATATTACAGTGCTTTCTCATAGAGAACCTCTTTTCATCTCGATATGCATCTAATACAACAAGGAATATGTATGTGACCGCTTCAAATGCTGTAGCTCTCACCTCAGGTATCAATACAGTATATGTTAGAGGGTTGAAGGTAAATTCAGAGGTTGTGCTCGAGAGCTCTTCAATGAAATGCTGCGCTTTGTTCTTCAGAGGAGATGAAGGAGTACTTTGGGCAGTTTGGACCAGTGAAGAAGTGTCTTCTACCATTTGTAAGTTCTCTCTTACTCTCACTCACACACACACGTATCTAAACACAACATATTTTATTAGGAACACCTATGCAATCTAAGTCAATGCAATACAGCTGCTCTACTATAAATTCTACTTTTACTCATAGTTCTATCTATTGTACTATATAACACCCATATATATAGTTCTTCCGTGCATAGGCGCCTGATTATGTATTAAAATGGGGAAGCAAACTTGGAAAGATACATAATTTGTGTGTGGAGGGGAGGGGGGGGGGGTTCTGGTGGTCTTCCCCCGGAAAAAAAAAAATTGCGATGTTATATTCATAAAAAACATATAGCCTAAAATGGTAGTAAGTTGCAGGCTACTAGGCCACCGTCAAGCTTAAACAAGGACAAACCATTCATATCATATCAAACAAATGGTCTTACAACACATCACAATATGATTAGGATAATTTAACCTGGTTAAACATTCTTAAACCTGAGCACTGCTATTCTCAAAACTCACAAGGCCATCTTCAAAGTCTAACAACTGCAACAAAGTACCAACAGTTTGGATGAATGAAACGGCCTCACAACAACTATCTAATACCAATCCTACACACAGGTTCTAGTGGTAGCTGTTAGCACTACTAGCTGATGCAGTTGTATTGTTATACAGGAATGAATAATCATACCTTCAAAAGCTGATTATTTTAACTTACATTAACTTAAATCAGGGACTATTTTAATGCACAATTCAGAAGGTGACTTTTGCTCCTCAAGACTTAAATGGGCCATTTTAGTTGAGGACTAGACCTTACTTCCCCCTAACAGTAAACTTGCAGCTCTCATTTACCTTGTATAAGAAAATGAAAGATTGATCATAATAATGAAAGCACAGCGCAGAGAAGCTGGATGAGAGATCATTACATGGAGTGATGCATCATCATATTTAAAAATAATTCCTTCCAAAGTCTGACTAAAACTGAAACTAAAGCAAAGTAGTTTGCGGAAGTCTAAACGAGTTACTTTCCACTGCTGAACATCTGGCTGTTTGTTAATTCAGACACTTTGACGCTGTGAAGAAAAGCTCCTCTTTGTCTGTCTGTCTCTCATGATGGGTTGGACTGAACCAACCAAGGATGCAGATTTTCTTATTACTTGTTTTTGTCAGTTGCTGAAAATAGAAAAAATATCATTGATATAGGCTGCTTAAATATAATCACCTTATTGCGGGGACTGTATGATGATAAAGTTATTTTTAAAAAAAAAAAAACTTTATCATCGTAAAACCATAACTTTGCTCCAACTAATTGAATAATGGGGGTGCATTTGCTCCGTTGCCCAGGCGCCTATGTTTGTGTGTTCAGCGACAATAAAGATAATTCTAATTAAAATGATCTTTCACTACCAATGCCACTATTATTACTCCAAATAAAAAATACTTTTCCAGTGTTTCCCCTACCATTGCCTTGAACGCCCCCCCCCCCCCCCCCCCCAGGATAGCGGGAGGATAGGCTTGTACGTGACAGGCTCGCACTGAAACCTGATGTTAATGTTTATTTACCTAATTTATGGGCACTTGATTCCTTTCAGCTTAGTGTAGAGAAATACACTGACATGAACAACTGCTTTACTGTATATATCGATGACAACACTGTTGACACCACATATCTTTATCTGTGACAAGCCCCCCACACACACAGACTAGACAGCAGGGCAGAGAGGTGGAGAAGTGAAAGATAACATTTTACTCAAGTTGATGATAGCTGGACGTTCGTTACTGTAAGCTCAATAAAACGTTGCGAGTAAAAAGCCAAAAAGAGTAAGTTTCGGGTGGCTTACCAACCCCCCCTAAAAAGTCCTTTGGGAAACACTGTTTTCATTATATATGTTTTTGGTTAGTGAGTGTATTCTTCCTTCCAGGCAGCGTTTTGTTTCCTTTTTATTGCTGTATGGTTTAAAAATCTACATATGGAGACTTGAAACTTTAAAGTCATCTATTTCAATGAACATAATGTCTATCTTTATTCTTGCCAAACTTGCAAAATCTTGTAAGGGTTACTTGTGTGTGCTGTGCTGTGTTGTGTTGTACCAGGATAAAGACACAGGTTTCCACAGAGGCTTCTGCTGGATTGGATTCACAACAGAGGAAGGACTGAACAATGCGCTGCAGAAAGACCCACACATACTGGAGGGAACCAAGGTAAATATATCACTGAGGTCACTGAAGTTGGTGGTGGATATGTATAGTATGTACATATGGCTGTGACAAGGAATGACATGAAAATAAAGAGTATCAATTGAGGATACAAAGTTAACAGCAGTAATGAACAGATGACTGCTGCCTTGCAGAAAATGCAGTGAATTATCTTAATAATTAAGGCAAGGTCTTGTGGGTATTGGAAGCTTAATTAATACAACATAGCAAAATTTAACATATTTACAAACATGCATAGACACAAGGATCTTGGTAAATATTTTACTAAGTATATCTTAGTTTTATGTGATTCTGATCTGCAGTTGATGAGGAAACACTGATGAAGGTTGCGCAAAAAACTCAAACGGTAGCCTAAAATTGATAGTAAGTAAGGCTGGAAACAAAAATATTCAAAATGTTTAGACTAAACATTGAAAACATGCATAAAATATTAAATTATTGTATTACTGTAGATTAGATTAGATTCAACTTAATTGTCAATGAACAAGATGCAGTTGGCATCCACCAGAGTGCAATTTAGGCATAAATATGACCTAAAACATGATCAGATTTCCATGCAAGTCCAAAAACTAGATAAAGAGACATCAATTAAACAAATGCAAACACTTAATTTTTTAAAGTTAGCTGGTGTAGCTAAGAAAGTCTGCCCTCTTTTTTGCTGACTGTAAATTCCAAGCTCGCGCTGAAACCCCACTGCATTGTCATTTGAAATATTTCACAGTTGATTGGCTATCTGTCTGACACATAGCCAATCTACTAATAGCAATTAGATATTTTTTCTAAATTGTTCAGCCTAACCCCTAACCATCTTTACCTTTCAAGGCAACTCTTGCCCAAGCAAAGAGCAGATACTCGGGGGTTTAACCCAGCCTTATATAGTGGTGCTTTTAAGTTTATGAACCCTTTAGAATTTTTTTTCTGTTTCTGCATATATATGACGTAAAACGTGATCATATTTCCTAATCCTAAAACTAGATGAGAGAAACCCTATTAAGCAAATGGACAAAAACATTACTTATTACATTATTCATTCATTTAATGGGGATAATTATCCAATCTTACATATTTGTTTGAGACAAAATTATGTAACCCTAACCCTCTTGTATCTGTTGTGTTTCTTTCTTTCTTTATCATCTCTCCACTTCAGACCTAAATTTGACCCCCTAAACTCACCAAATTTGGCACAACAGGTCTGGTGAAAAATTTGATAAAATGTAAAAATGATCCCCCAAAGTGTCAAAATGTGCTCTACAGCGCCACCCATGTCACTAAAATGGCCGCCACGGCCCATAGGAGTGTCGTAGAGAGATCGAACCAAAACTCAATTATTTGTCTCATCAAGACCTACAAATCATACGCTGACACCACTGACCTAAATCCAACAGGAAGTCCACAATACACCCATCAAAGTACGACTTTGCGCCAATTTTGGACCCCCAAGAAAAACTATCTCCTCCGAGGGAGTTAATGGTATCGGCTTCAAACTTTAATACATGACTTATGACACTGTGCTGAACAAGAGTTATTAAAAACTTTGTAATAACTTGAACGGTTTAGATTTTATAAGCCCCGAAAGTTGGAGTGCCACATCACACCTTACAATGTAAACCAATGGGGAGGCAATCTCTGGGCATGGACTTTGTGTCAAAGAAATGATTCTAATGTCTAAAGTATAAGTCAGACCACTTTCAAACCTGTAACAATGGATTCGCAACGAATTTTCCTACAAAAATATTATTATTAATGTAAGATTTGGCCAAAGTCATGGGATATTTCACAAGAAGAGTACTCAAAATCCTCCTCTCCAACTCAGAGGGAGAGAGAGAGAATAGCAAGGAAGAAAGGGGGGGATGGGTGTAACAGTTGAATAGAGGTAATTTGTGTAGGATAAAGCAGAAATGTCTATAGACATACAGTACATTATATACAAAGTTTGTATGAAGTTTGGTGTTATGATCATGTATTTTACAATAATTATAGGTCTTATATGTATAATTCATTAGTGGGGAAACTATGAGGGGAAGGGAAAAATGGAATGAGGGTGACAGTTTAGTGATAAAGTGCTATAGAAATATACAATCAAAATTAAATTTTGTAGTTCTGTACTGCAATTTTTCCTTTCTTAGGGCCCAAGCACCTAGCACTCTTACACTCTCCATTCAAATATATGAGTTTTTTCTGTGTCCAGCTGCAGTTACTTATTGTTTCAACACATCTGACAGCAGTGTTCTATGCTTACTTTTTTCTCAAGGAGTACATGTGCTCCTGAATGGAAAAAATTGAGGAGCACACATACACATTTTGGAGCACACTAAAAAATGTTCAAGTAACAGTTTATTAAAGAAAACAATTCATTAAATACATATTTACAATTTATCACATACATATTTAAACTCTTTGTGTGTGTGTGTGTATGTAAATCAAAATTTATGTTGTCTTCAGGGGTGCTTGATTATGGCAGAAATTATAATCACCATTATTTTGCTCAATATTAAGATCACGATTGTTTACTATAACTGCCATATCTCTTAAATGTAATATGCCATGGTAACAAAATTCTGCAAAATTGTACAGATGGGGATGCTGAACAAGTGTGTAGTGTTTTCAGCAATACTTAATTTATGCAATTTATTTCAGCTTTCAGCATTCACATGCATTTTCCACAGGAAATGCATTATTAGTTTACAACGCCCTCATAAAGGCATCGCTGGAAAGCTGAACTTCTACTAAAAAGGTTTTCTGAACACATTTTTCCATTTTCATTTCTTTTTGAAGGGGTGTATTGATTGTGAAAAATAACTAACATAGTTTCATTTTGATCTGTGGGAGTATTCACACTTGTGTCACTATCTAAATCATGAATGCATAAATGATAAATGGTTCAGTTCCATCTTGAGCCAGGCATTTGAAGAAGATGCTGTTTTTTTTGTTTTTTTTTTAATAGATTAACAATCCTTATATTATTCTTAGGATGTTCTAATTTTTCCAATCATATTTAGAGGAATATGAAAATTATATTTTCAGTCTAATATAAGTATACTTTATCTTCTAACCATACTTTTTTTTCATATTTAATATGACAGTAATTCCATGGTCTCATGCTGTCATTGCAGCTGCCCACTGTGTAAGGGGATAGAAAGCATTTACACATGTTTTTCTGTTAGGGCTCTGATCCCATGGTCCTCTTTTGCATTCTTTTGCTATACTCTCTTCATTTAGTGTAGTGTCGTCGGTATATGGATAGTGGTCCTGACTACATGCCAGACATTGCAAGTTCAGTACCTGTAGCGGCATAATGGTAGCTTTTGCTGTTTTGCTATCCATCCTGTTTACTCTTGCATAATGGATATTCGGTCCAAAACTTCCTCCACCATGCGCGGTTCATTGTTCACAACTTGATCAACAACTTTTTGCAGGTGTTTTAGGTCCAGATGACATTACGGCTAATCTCTGTAAACAGGTATCTGCATATGAATGTAGATAAATGAAAGGAAAAGCTTACAAAAAGGGAAATTCTCAGGAGATGATAGCCAGTGAGTTCCGGGATTGCATTTTGGCCAATGTGTTCCACCTCTTTTGTTCGCCTGTTTACTTGCATGCAGCCAAAGGCAGCTCACACGTGATTGGTCAAACTACTCGGACTACAAATGGAAAACAGAACGCTTGTGATACCAAAATCTTGTCCTGTTGCCTACACATTCTGCATTCATATGCAGGGGTGGCTGTGGCTCAGGAGGTAGAGAGGGTCGTCTACTAATCGGAAGATCGGCGGTTTGATTCCTGGCTCCTCTGCATGTCGATGTGTCCTTGGGCAAGATACTTAACCCCAAATTGCTCCTGATGGCTGTGCCATCAGTGTGTGAATGATCAAATTTCCTCTGATGGGCAGGTTGGGACCTTGAATGGTAGCCCCTGTACCCCTTCAGCATATGAATGTGTGTGTGAATGTGGTTTGTAGTGTAAAAGCGCTTTGAGTGGTTGGAAGACCATAAAGGCGCTGTATAAGTACAGTCCATTTACCATTTACCATATCTGTTATAGAGATTAGAGCATGCTTAATATACAAGGAGTTGAACCACCTTTTAAAGCCTTGTTGGTCAGTGCTCTTAGCTTCTTGATTACCTTGGATCAGTGAAGCTTTGGGTCCTAATTGCATTGGGATCCTTGGACCATTATTATTATTATTATTATTATTATTATTATTATTATCATCATCATCATCATCATCATCATCATCATCATCATCATCATCATCATCATCATCATCATCATCATCATCATCATCATCATCATCATCATCATCATCATCATCATCATCATCATCATCATCATCATCATCATCATCATCAAGAATAGTAAAATAAACAAATTAACTTTTAGTTGTCTATGTTCGTCCCTGATATTCAAAGTTCTGTTGTACATTTAAATTGGTTTATACTCACTTGGAAATGATGACAATCTTTCCATTGTAATAAAATGGAATTGTATTAAGAAGAGATAGCACTAAACTATAATGATAATACAGTATAGTAAAAATATAATACAAATACAATATAATACAAATTTAGTTACAGTAGATGTAATTACACTATATATTTTTGACAGTGATCAACATTAAACAAATTTTAGCATTTTCAGAGTTGTAAAAAACACATCTGACGGAAACATGAATGGAAAGTAGGCAAAGAAGTATGTTTTTAGGAATCATGCTAAAAATGAGTTTTAATGACATAGGCAGAACCTGAAAGATAATGATATATATACCATATCAGAGTTCATTCTCCCTGTTTTTTGTTTTCAGCTCCAGGTTCAGAGGAACAGACGGCCGTTTGCTGGGCAGAAGTCAAACAAAGACAGCGAGTATGACTAAAGTGTTGTACTTGACGAGAAAATCAAATGTGCTGTTGTTACGCTCAGGTTCAGATTCCCTATGTTTTTGTTTTTGCTGCCATAGTTGCTTGATATTTTACATTTTTTGCAAATCCATTTGGGGCATAATGAAGACTTAAAGAAGTACACTAGGATTGGTTTTATATTTCCATTCCAAAGTCTGTGACCTGACTGTTCTTTCTTTTGCACCTTCAGTGAATTTGGGTCTGAGTATCATTGTCATCGCTTTAATGTGTCAGTCCAGCTGTGATGATTGTGTTTATTTATTGTCAGTGATACTGTTCAACCTGGTATCATGCCAAAGCATGTAATACACCCCCTGGTCCACCGTGTCAGTGTCATGTTTTGCCTCACCTAGGCATGAAAACTACACGTGTGTCTGAATATCACACTTCTATTGGCCTGTAACCACCATGACAGATACCATCATCAGTACATAAATTGTCAATGCAAACTTGTATTTACTTTAAGTTTATAGAACATGATTTACCAACAAGTGTATGGCAATAAAAACATTGTTTAATCCCATTGTGTGTTATATCTTTTGTTAGATAAAGGGGTTTTGCTTGTAATGCAGTATTTTAACCTCGTAGTGTTGCTTCTTTTACTTAATGCAAAGGGTGTCATTTTACCTGTGGGAGTTCCACCTAAATGGCACTAAAAGTTCAAGAAAAAAGCAAAGTTTCCTGTTAAAGATAAAGGCTGGAGATTTTCTATATTTTTCTTATTGTCAACAAATCTCATGTGCAGAGCCAAACTAACAATGAACTGATCCTACTTTAAGTATTGTGTGTGTGTGTGTGTGTGTGTGTATCCAAAGCCTGATATATCATATCCAAAAATTATTAAAAACACATCAGTGAGCTACACCATTGCACTGGGTGACATGTTCCTTCACCCCAAAGACAGTGGTTACAGTAGTGTGTTTAGAAACAGCTCCAAAAACTCAATAGCGATCACATTTTCAGTATCAGGAGAGCAGTTGTGCTACATTGTAAATTTCTCAAAGAACTTCAGTACAAAGTCAAGAGGTTGTCATATGTAGCACAACAAGGTAGCGATGCTAGTCAGAACCACAGTCCTGCGCATGCGCAGTGGCTTAGACTGAAAATGTAATGGCTGTTATCCTTTTAGACTGATACTAAAGCTGCTGAGAGCATAACTGAGAAAATTCATTTTTGTACGAGGATAGATTAGATAGATTTCACTTCTATTCTTGATTGAAATGAATGACTTGCCCATAGTTTGCAAAGATTTTTTTCCTATTTTATTTTCTGATGATGCTAATCTCATAGCCACTCATGATGATTTCAAAGCACTAATCCAGCATGCAAACAATGGAATGTCCTTAATTTCAAAATGGTTTTGGATGAAAAAACTCATGCAATGTCGAAAAATCAAATTTTATGATATTTTGCAATAAAAACAAAATATTTTAAACATGACGCTTAAATATTCATTAATGATACAGAAATGTTTCAAGTCCCATTTACTAAATTCTTTGGAGTTATTGTAGATGAAAGACTAACCTGGAAAAAACATTGAACATGTGATGCAAAAGGTCAGTGAAAATGAACAGAATATTGAGGAAAGTTTGTTCTCTGATTCATCCCTCTTCTAATTTAACTCTGTATTATAGTCTATCCATATATCAATTATTGTAATATTGTTTGGGCTGCTACATATCTTTCACACCTCAATCAGATACTTTTAATCCAAAAAAGGTTTTTAAGAATGTTTTCAAACTCCACTAGCCAAGAGCCATCTGCACCATTGTTTAGGAAATTTAAACTTTTGTCAATTTATTCTGTGAATACTCTTTTAGTATGTGTGTTTATGTTCAAATTCATATATAAACCTCCCAGATACATTTCATATTTTTTTCCTTTTATCATCAGACATTTACTCTTATTCAATGGGGCACTCAAAGGACTTTCATTTACCTTATTGTCACACTTCCAGTCATCAATTTTTTATCAAATTTAGAGGTCCTCACCTCTGGAATTCACTAAGTACAACTTTGAGGTCATCATCTTCTTTAATAACTTTGAAAACACATTTAAAAAAAAAAAATCTTAATAGAATTTTTTGTGACTGGTATGTATTATACCTTTTGCACACGTAAAGTGTTCAAATTTCTGTTTTGATTATTTTTTCTATATTTCTTTTTTTCTTTTCTGCTATACCTGTTTTTTTTTTGTCTATTTGATGTTCTATTGTTTTTTGACCATGTTTTTAATGACTTGTTGAAATGAAGGGGAGGACTTTGTATAAGCCCTCAGGGCTTCCTTCCTCTCCTGCACAATTAATATAACTTTTTTACTGTGTAATATTTTATTGTAACCTCTGTGCAAATAAATAAAACTATAAATCTAAATTCATTTATTTATTTTTTCAAATGCTACAGATTTCACACATGAAACAAAGTAACACATTGACCCAAATCACCCAAATTGGGGTCTCAAAACAAGAGAACCTGGCTGCAGCAGCATGGCAAGTGAATATAAGAAAATAAACTGAGGCCAGGGGGATTTTTATGCCTTTCTCATAATTTCTGGTTCAAATTATTTGAAACAAACATAACTTTCTTGATTTATTTATTTCTAATTTATTCATTTGAAAACATAAGTCTTGATTTTGTGCCCACATAATTGTAACAAATGTGTAACACATGGTGTGTTGTGAGTTTCTCGTGTATGTGGAGTCTGTCCTCTTTCAAGGTCACATGACCCAAGTCCTATCTGTTTTTGGTGGCACCAGGAAGTTGCTCAACGTCCTCCTAATCAGATTCTTCATATATGTTATTAATCCATCCATTTGTCATCCTATTTTTCCATGCTGTATTTCTGTAATTTTGCTTTCTTGGTCTGTTCTGTACACACAAAATCCCTGTTTTAAAAAAAACCTTTAACAGGGAAAAGATGGAAGAAACCTTAGGAAGAGCAGCAGAGGAGGGATCCCTTTCCCAGAAAGGTCATACATACAATAAACAATGCAGTAACCTAAAAAGTAAAAATAATCAAAATCATATCTATGCAATCAATCTTATCAAATCTAGCAAATGTTTACCATAAAATAAGTCAAAATTACTTCAGCTTAATTTGGTTAACATAATAAGAAAAGGGAATATAAAGAGGGACAGCTTATGTGTTAAAATAGATGTCAGTAGTAGTGTTGGGCCATCCACAATGATCACTATCAGCTCATTTCCAACAGTAGCGCAGACTTACAGGGGAGAGGGTGAAGGACACAGGTGCCATTGGTACTGGCCTGTGGAGATGGCCTTGATGCCCTATAAAGATGTAAAGAGATATAGATTTGAAATCAAATTCATGCCGCGTTTTTCTTTGTATTAAAAGATGCTTTGCCAATTGAGACGAAAAGATAATACAGTTAGTGATGCGTAAGTCAGGTGTCACAAACATAATTAGGTCACCATCTTGGTGGATGAACAATTCAGGATTTAGAAATTTGTAATTTAGGTTATCTTGCAAACATCTCACAGTGACCATGTTGATAAGCTAGTTACACAATATGCTGTCAGTGAAATGGTTCAAACAGTAGTGTTGGGTTTAAATTGAAACGATCACAACTTGGGAGAAACCAGATATAATGGATTTCATCCTATTTCAAGAAGCATGTCAAACATTGAGGCTGAGAGGTGTACTCCATTATGCTGAGGTTCCAAAAATCAAGTCCTAAAGAGACATGCCAATATCCATTATCACATTTTATCAGCTACATAACAAATAGTACATAACTATCTGATCTTATGCTATACTATTAAGAATGCAAGAGCCACATCATTCTGCAAATAGCATACACAAAACGGGCAGCTGTGGCTCAGGAGGAAGAGCGGGTCATCCACTAATTGGAAGGTTGGCGGTTCGATTCCCAGCTCCTCCAGTCCACATGCCGATGTGTCCTTGGGCAAGATACTTAACCCCAAATTGCTCCTGATGGCTGTGCCATCAGTGTATGAATGTGTGTGAATGCTTAGTTTCCTCTGATGGGCAGGTTGGGACCTTGCATGGTAGCCCCTGTGCCCATTCAGCGTATGAATGTGTGTGGATGGGTGAATGTGATTTGTAGTGTAAAAGCGCTTTGAGTGGTCGGAAGACTAGAAAGGCGCTATACAAGTACAGTCCATTTACAAATGAGGTCAATTCTTATCCACTACAATACTTGCTGGCAAGAGTAGAAATCTGGCATCAGTAACCCCCCATTATGTTAGCAATGGACACAACAGGGTCCCCATTTCATAATCAATCAATCAATTTTTAGCGCCAAATCACAACAAAGTCATCTCAAGGCACTTTTCACATAGAGCAGGTCAAGACCGTACTCTTTAATTTACAGAGACCCAACAATTCCGCCATGAGCAAGCACTTGGCAACAGCGTAAAGGAAAAACAAGTACTGAGGCATTCTAAAATACCCAGGAATACACTGAAATTACATTTATGCTCTTGTCAGCTGGGTCAAATGAAGCTAGTGAAAGAAATGAAAATAGATAGTACCCAATGATAAAGGATGTGCCCTCGGTGGACCATGTGATAACACTTTAGAATAGATTTTGAACTACGGGGTCACTTGACATGGAAGCTATTGAGAAAAAGATCACATTTCTATTAAAAAAGTATTAATAAATAGACAAAGTACTAATATCTAGCATGAACAGGTGTGCCCCCTGTGGGCCATGTGATTACATATTTTAGAAATATATTTTGAACCACTGGGTCACATAACTGGAAGCTATTTTAAAAACTGTCATAATCATTCTATTAAAATAATAGTCAAAGTAGTGATATACCATTAATGATCTACTGACAAATAACTTTCCAATGTAATATTTATGTAAATTAACAAAATGAAAAGTTTACAATTAAAATTAAGTTGTAACATGTTTTTAAAAAAATATGAATTGTTACACAAATCAGCTTATAGGTATTAAAAATAGCCTATGTGACATTTCAGTCACAGTAATTATTTACAGGTGGTCCCTAATTTAATGTTATCATGGTTGGGGTAGGTATGGTCTTGTTGCCATATTCAGACTGAGAAACCAGCTGTCCGGAGGTCTTTTGAGCTGAATGTCTGTTGAATATCCAACTTCAAACTGATTTCACCACGGTGACTAGGTGGAGCACCCTAATGGCCAAGGGGTTAAGGCGTCAACCATGAACTGCATCAACCCTGATTCAACTTTGGCTGGGGACCTTTGTTGCATATCATTCCCCATCTCATCTATCCCCTCTTTTCCTGTTTTCTTTCTTAGGTCCACTTAAAAAAATCATAGTGTCCATTGCTGGACACAATTACTGTACAGATCACTGACAGTATGTTTTACATATCATTGACAATTCTTTGAATTGACTCTCAAGTTTCACAGCATCAGGATTCGAATCAGTGCTAATCCAATTCACTATATAGCCATTCACTACCTACAGAGGTGGGTAGAGTAGCCAGAAACTGTACTCAACTGTACTACTTTGAAAAACAAGTATTCAAGTAGAAGTAGTCATCAAAATAAAGAAATTTAAAAAAAAAATGAGTTAGAGTATCTGATTATCTAATGCAAAAACGATTTGAGTAGCGAGCAACTTAATGAGTAAAGGAAAAAAAGAAAAAAATGGCACACTACTGTCTATTTCACACTTCTTTTATTTTATGTGGATATGACTGACATTATTTCAACCACAGATAATCTTCCTCAGGTAAAGCTTAAGAAGTGAACATATAGGCTGCCTGTATTCATGATCAGTTTATCAATCACATCTCCTGATTAGATTATCTTCTTCAAATACACCTGTGCCCAGTTCTTCCTTTATAGATACATAGACATCCAGATTAGGATGTTTTTAACGATTAATGTGAGTCTGGATCTTGGTTGTGGTTTTCGAAGCTGGTTTAAATTCCATCTGGAGCCGTTGTCAGAGCAACAAGTCCTTAAACCCAAACCTGCTACAGCACAGCTCTTTGACAATTAGCTAGATCATGACCAAAACATTTTAGGGTTAACCTCAAGAACTAATTATTCATATCCAAATGTCTCACTTTTATAATGGAAGACCTATAATAAAATAATGATGATATAATTATGATTTTAGATGAGAACATACAGTTTAATGATAAATCATTATGATTAGCTGGTATAATCATCCCAATTCAATTCCATAATGAAGAATTAATACATTTATACTTAGACATGATAAATATACATGAAAATACACTAGAAAAAATTTAGTTAGGGATACAACAATCATGTTAAACAATCTAATTGTTTAACAGTGATGATAGTGTGGAATGAACAGAAACATTGTGGAGCACAAAATAACAGCAGTAACAACGCAGGAACACACATAGAATGAGACTTATGTGAATGAATCTGGAAACCCAGTGAATGCTGGCAGGATTCCCAACACACCTACCTCATTTAATTGCAGTCACAGGATCAGCAATCATATAAATGCTGATCATGGTTTCAACTCTACTCATTCTGCCTTTGTTATTCAATATGTCGATGATCAAGAAATCTATCCTCAAACTACCTTCAAAAAAGCAAATTAGCTGGATGAGAATTAAGAAGTTTATTTTAGCCTGATAACAGCATCAACAGCCTGAATTAGTTAAAACACATTTGAAGAACAGGACCCATTTAATTTGCTTGCTGTCTCCTATATTGTATAATGATTAGGCAAATAAATCAGCTAATCAGATATGCATGTCTATTTTGTCCAGAAGTAAATTAAATCAGCCTGTCCAGCCAGGTGGACATGATTGTGTTCATATTTTAGTGAGCTCTCATGTGCGCAATGTCTGTAAATGCATTCAAAGTTTGATTCATCACTGTTACAAAGCATGTATGTTCCATGTATGTATGGTTTTCTTTTTCTTTTCTTTTTTTGTTGGTAAAAGCGACCTTTCAATACGCTTATTCTCATCGAGCTTTCACAAAATATCTCTGCTCTCACGGAAAATCTCTGGAAACTAAGGTCAGGACTCCTCTGTAGCTCTGCTAAAAATCGACAGAGATAGGAGTGATTTCCTATGCAAAGACATAATTTGTAACCAACGGGGATTTTTGCCCTTCAAAGGTTAGGTTGTCTATAATGCACAGCACAACCAAAGACAGGATAGTAGCCGTCACATTGCTGCAAGGACATCCTCTCTTCCACTGTCCAATTCCCGTTGAACTACACCTCCTTTTAACTTCTATTCCCTGCATGACGGCCACTTTTTTATGTGATGGCCATGCAAGTCTTGGAAAATGCACGGTATGAACATAGCCAATATAAGACCCTAAAAAAAATGTTTGATCTGTTGACATTCATTAGCCTATATCCGGCCAAGGAGATGTTATTGTGTTCATATACGTTTTTTGTCTTAAATATGAGGAAAACGAGCTAAATATTCAAAATATATCAGCTAGAAAATTGTCACTGAATTTTTACATTCGGTGCCCCGTAGTTTTAGTTGCTCTCACACGGGCAATATCTGTATAAGCGCGACCAAAGTTTCAGTTATCACCGTTACAAAGCTGCATGTTCCCCTTTAAATAAATATTTTTATTCTCATCAAGCTTTCATAAAACATCTTTCCTCTCACGAAATATTTTTGCCTGAACACCATGTCCTGGAAATTCCTAGGTTAGAACACGAGGAGATCGGAGATAGAAGGAATGCTTTTACTTTAGTCTTAAAACTAGGCTACGACCAAAAATTCGTCATTCTGAGAATTTGCCACAAATGTATTGTTTTGAGTTGTTGGGGAGGGGTATTTTCCATGTCGGGGAAGGGGAAATATGAATATGGCTAGTTAATAAAGCCAGAACAAAGCCAGTACGGTTCATTAAATGCAAAAGAAATAGCAACATTCGCTCTGCTATCTATTGCTTTTCACTGGAGTCAGGCAGACTGTAGTAGTTGTCCCACAGATACAATCGTGAGTCCGATGTTGGACTTCCTGGTCGGGCAGTGCTTTTTATTAGAATTAGAGAACACAATTTGTCAGACATCTTCTTTCTAAACTAATGTGCAATTCAGTCATCAGGTTTCAATATCATTTCCAATTGTGATATTTCGCAGTGGTCTACAGGGAGAGGATTCATTAACGTTACTCGTCAAAGTTAGCTAGTGAGCTAACGTCAACGTTAGGCTCTGCTGTGCTCTAGCCATGTCCGCTTCAGCTGGATGCTCCCCGGCGGGCCAGAGCTCGGGCCTTGGTCCCGGTATGTCTATGTTTCGCTGGCTAGAAGTGCTGGAAAAAGAATTTGACAAGGCCTTCGTGGATGTGGATCTGCTGCTCGGAGAAATAGACCCAGATCAAGTCGATATTACGTACGAGGGTCGGCAGAAGATGACCAGCCTAAGCTCCTGTTTTGCTCAGCTCTGTCACAAAACCCAGACGGTTTTCCAACTCAACCATAAACTAGAGGTTAGTATGACTCTTCTATGATTCACGGTTTTTACACCTCAAAGTTATTTGTGAAGGTTGTCATCATACAGAATGCCTGATCGAGGTCGAAGTGGATAGTATACGTTACCACTCTAATTAGTATGCAGCAGCCTGTCACATAGCAGCGGCTAACGTTATTTGTACTGTCCATATCATTAATTCATCACATGGACCTGTTAACCATCAACAGCGGTGTTATTATTCTTAAAAGTCCGCAATGTAATCAAGAATTAGTTTGAAGTGCTCATTCTGAAAAAGACTTAAGTGTGTGTCCCAATTAGAGGACCAGTGTGTAAGATTTAGTGGCATCTAGCAGTGAGGTTGCAGATTGCAACCAAATGATTACCACCTCCCGTTCCACGCATGTAGGAGAATGTATGGTGGCCGCAAAACTCGCGGAAAATGCGAAAGGTTCTCTCTAGAGCCAGTGCTTTGTTTGTCCATTCTGGGCTACAGTAGAAACATGGCGGTGCAACATAGCAGCCTCTGTGGAAGGGGACCCTAAGCATACATCCATGACCCCAAGCCATAGATTTATAAAGAGAACTCGATACAGCGTTGGAGGTGGAGCTGTGTCGATTCCTATGAAAGTTGCTCAGTGGTGCATGAAGCCAAAAAAGCCACTTGCCACTGTAAAGAAATAACTGGATGAAAACATACTGTGCACGCTTTATGGGCTGCATGTGCCCATGGAGCATGCTCACAAGAGACTTCCACCGGCTGACACCGCTAATTTCTGGTTTAGCCCTATAGCTAACTTGAATAGGGATATAACAGTGCAATCGTGTGGTTCCTCTAGACTTTCGAAATGTGATCAGACTGAATGGGTCAAATTCTGATAGTGAAACGAGTCATTTCCTGGTGGTTGTGATGCTCAGAAAAATGTATCTGCTGATTTACAGACGTCTCTTTCACAATGTAAATCTGTGGGGAAAAGTCTTTTTGGGCCAGTGGGCATCAGGTGATGTTATAATTACATGGTTTGGCCACTATGTCAAATTTGCTTCAAAGCCCAGCGCTGTTCCTGTATCCAGTTCTCTTCATACATCCATGCTCCAAGTTCCCCGGAATTGCAACAGGCTTTGAAGCCGATTTTAACATGGTGACCAAACTGTGGAATTACAGCTTCCAGGTCTGACAGGGACCCAAAAAGCATTTTGCCCACACACAACCATTGGAAAAGAAGCAGCTGTAAAACGGTGGATATTTTATTGAGCCTCACAACCCTCACAAAATTACTTGTTTCAGTATCAGAATTTGATCCATTTGGGTCGATAACATTTGGAAAGTCTAGAAGAGCTGTATGATCGACGTATTTTATTCCCATTCAAGTTAGCCACAGGGGTAAACTGGAAGTTGGCTGTCTCGGCCTACGGAAGTATCTAGTGAGCATGCTCTAAAGGTGCTGGGGCCCGTAGAGTGTGCGCAATGTGCTTTCATCAAGGTAATTCCTTTGCAGCGCAAAGTGGCTTTTTTGGCTTCATGCGCCACTGAGCAACTTGTGTAAGAGTGAATGGGGCCCCACTCCAATGCCGTATCCAGTTCTCTTTATACATCTATGAGGGATCTGCTTCCTATGTAGATATAAGGGGCTCATTCTAAGATAAAAAAAACACTATTCTTATTTTCATGGGATTACAGACTTATTAAAACATAGTTACAAATATTTTATTCTGTTTCTGCCGAATCCGTTCTGCTAGATGCCACTAAATCTTACACACTGTTCCTTTAAGGATAAAAAAAAGATATTTTAGAGTGAGATGATGCCTCCTATGTAAATTTGAAGAGTGATAAAATTGATACACAAAAGTAATTCATCATTATTAACCCAGCAAACATTTTGATGTTGAAAAAAAAAAGTTGAAACGATCTCTAAACCTAGATGTTGTCAGGGGGCTGAAATATTTATAGTCAAAATGAAAGTTGAACCAACGTCAGGTTGCAACATTGATGTCGTCTCACCTGCAGTGTTAAACGCCTCCACAATGTCACGCACAAGGTACACATTGTTTCAATGTGCAGTCTTCAACTTTTCAACATACTCAACATACTGAGATTTGGCTGTGCTCATAGAGGGTGTACTAAAACACTTATAACAATGAAATTATACATCTGAAACTGAAAATATGAGACTGCTGACATTAACATTCCACAATAGAATATTTATGACTGAATTAATATAATTGTACTGGTTCTTTAAGTTTGATGAACAATCTACTGAACTAATCAAAAAGAATCTGGACTGCCTGGTGCTACCACTACCTCCTTCTCCCTCCACCCCCTGCTCTTCCTGGAGCATGCTTTAAGTGGTCAGACATGGCATGCTCTATGTCATGGGTTGTGCTGTCAACTCTCCATCTTTTAATCTATGGAGAGGCAAAACAAACAGTTCCTTGAGATCTGTCGATTCTTTCAACATTTGCCCTTTGCACAGCTGCCATTTTGACTTGTCACAGATAGGTAAGCAAAGGTTTAACCATACATAGAATAATGAATACTTAATGAGTGATGCTCTGAAAAATGTGTATAAATAGCATAATGTTCACTGGCATCACTGCTCCATAGCTTCTTAAACCCAGCCATCAGAAACACTATACCACACCAAATGATATTACTTTAGAGTTAGGAGTTACTGTGTTTGGTGCACCCTCTATATAAAAATGGCAAGGTAAATAGTTAGCGATAGCGTAGCAGTTAGCAATAGCGTAGCAGTTAGCGATGGCTTCTCTCTTTCTCTCTCAGTTTAATTATAACATTTATTGAACATTTATTATATGTCTATCAAGGAAAATTATATCAAGATAATACTTGTTATTGTTTTATTGCAGGTAAGTTTATAAATGCACCTTTGATTGGCATTTTACAGATCGTTGTATAGAACTCAAACATCAGCGCAGTTGGTTAACAACTTGAAAAATATTTTAGATTCTGTCTCTCACCTTATTATCCCATCTCAACCTCCACTTTATTACATAACTCGTGGCTGGCCTTGGAAGAACATGTGTATGCTGTTATGAATTCTGCATGAGGTGAACACATTCTCATGCACATTCTATTTTTATAAATACCAGCTTATATGTGGTAAATGGCAGATTTTTATTTTTGTGTAGACTTGAAGGCCCGCAGAGTGAAATTCTTTTTGTCACTCGACACTTGCCCACATTTGGAGTGGGAACAGGTAGCCTTATATGGCAATTTTAGGCACGTCAATTATGGGACTGATCCAATCTCACAAATGCATACCTCCTCATGGACAGGTGGCTTCAGTCCAAGCTCAGTCAAATCAATTCACCACAAGTGTTTGCAGCTTGGTGCAGAGAATTTGGTGAATCAGACTTTGAACGCCCATTGTTCCAGAGGGATATTTATTTTAATTTCATACATAAATTCTTACTGGAATAATTTGGTTTGCAACCCTAGTTGGAAAGAAGATCTGTGGCTAGATGTGTAGATGATGCATACAAGCAAAAACTATGCATACACAATTTTACACACACAAACTTTTATTTATCAAAACAAAGTGTGGTGAAAAAGTTTGCATTTCACACACATTACAGACTAGGATGTTTGATGTTTAATCAATTACAGATTAATTGGCATTAATATTTTTATAGATTAAAAATATATTAACCAGTGATCCAGAAGACAAGGGACTTTTGGTGTAACTGTACTGTACGGTAGATTTGCTGTAGTGGTTGCACCAGTAGTTGGTGCGCCTTACTGTTTAATGAGATGGAGTTACAGGTGTGTTTGGTGACCGCCTGTAAGGGCCGTACAAATTGTAAAACAAACACACTTCCCTGCCACCTGAAGAAAAAAGTTGCAGTATGCCTTGCTCTGCTCACTGTGGCAGTCCTGTTGATGGACACTGCAGCATAAAGTTGTGAAAATCCATGGAGTTGTTGTCTGATGGCTGTCTGGTTTAGCGAGCTAACCGAGACTTCAGCCGGTGTTATACTTTCCACGTCCGTGAGTACGTGAGGGTCCGCGTGATGTAAATTTTGCCATCACAGGGTGCACACTTAGGCTCTGTGTGGACATCCGCGTACCACTAATTTGTTGTGACAGCGTGGTCACAACAACAGCCTATGCTACAATCAATGTATGCCGATCTACTGTGTATGTGTGGAACTCGTCCTCTAAGCATGCTTCCAAAAAATAAAAACTAAAGTGATGAACTGTATAAGTGACACTCCTCTGCTTTACATATTAGTGGTGGCAGAAGGCCTAAATGTTGACAAATTTCCAGATAAAGTTGGAGTGACAGTATTTGTGCATCTCTTGGGACTTCTGTTCCAGCTGAACACTGGTTTGATTTGTGTGGATTCTCCTCAGAGCTCATCATAACACTCAGAACAGTGGGGTGTCGATCACCTCACAGCGTGTCATAATGAGGCGCTGCCAGTTGCGTATTCTGGATGGTGCTTCTGTGAGTAGAATAGCCCGGTCAAATCTCCTGTGAGAGGGAGTCACACTGTTCTGTATTGTCTAAAGCCAACACAGTTGACTCTGACCTAACATATCTGCTTCTGGTGTCCTTCCCCCATACCCCCTTGGTCCATACTTCTTTCCCTCTGTTCATCCACTTCTTCACTCCAGGCTCAGCTGTTGGACCTGCGTTCTGAGCTTACTGAAGCTCAGGCTGAGCGTGTGGTGGTAGAAAGAGAGGTCCATGACCAACTTCTGCAGCTTCATGCTCTCCAGCTGCAGATCCATGCCAAGCAAGGCCAAGCTGAGGACTCTGACTCCATCAAAGATAGACTGGTAAGTAGGAAACGCTGCCAAGGTAATTGAAAAAGAAATAAAAACTAAATTATACATATCAAGCAGCTATTGACGCGTCTCCACATCTCATCAATATATAAGTTTCGGTTCATCCTACATGACGAGCCCTGTTGTATAAACAACCGTAGCCTATGTTTCCTGACTCATTGTATTACACTGTCTTTAACAAATCCAAATGTTGTTTCTCAAAGAATATCTACAGCTATCATTAATATCAGTCATCATTTATAACATGATCACTGCAGAGACATGCAAACTCAGGGTGCTAAATTTAACCACAACAGCTGGTTTCTTCTACAGTTTTCCTCCCCTCTGCAGTGCTGATGTCCATACATCTCTGTGATATTTACTGAAAGGAATACAATCAAATTGAAGTCTGTGTTCAGTACATCTTCTGTTCCTGCAGTTTTTGTACATGTCTTTGGCAGAGTGGCAATTTTCTTTGATAGGAATGTGTAATGCATCTGATGCTGATGCCTTTACATGCTAGAAGGCTATTGCATTGTGTCCATTCAAGATTTTTCAATATAAATAACTGATCTTTGCTTATTAAAATTTGACATAAACTAATATAATTTATTTGCTTAATGAAATTATCTTAATTGGATAACAAAAGGCACTCAGTGTGAATTATCTAACATTCATTCCTTAAGACAACCAACAATATTTAGACTAGGGCTGCCACTAATGAATATTTTTATTATCCATTAAACTGGCAGTTACTTTCTCAGATTAATCATTTGGTCAGTAAAACATTAGAAAATGGTTAAACACCCTTTTAAGTAATCTGGAGTCCAAGGGGATGTCTTATTTGTCCTTTTGTCCAACCAACAGTTCAAAACTGCAAATATTACATTTACAGCAATGTAACACAAAGAAAACAAATTCCCACAAGCTTTTAACCAGCAAACGTATCGCATTTTTGCTTTAAAATTACTTAAACGATTATTCAGTTCAGTTCAATTCAATTCAATTTTATTTATATAGCACCAAATCACAACAAAAGTCATCTCAGGGCACTTTTCACATAGAGCAGGTCTAGACCGTGCTCTTTAATTTACATAGACCCGACAATTGGCGACAGTGGTAAGGAAATTCTCCCCTTTAATGGGAAGAAACCTCAAGCAGAACCTGACTCTAGGTGGGTGGCCATCTGCTTTGACCAGTTGGGTTGAGAGAGAAAAAAAGAGGGACGGGGGGGAGACACAGAGAAGCAGAACAACAACAACAACAATAGATACATGACTAGCAACAACAAACAGCAGCAACAGCTGGAGAAGGATATCCCTGTGGCGAAGGCCCATAGCCCAGTCCCTGGGGTTTCCTACAGATGAGAAAGCACAAAGAACTCTGGAGAAGAAACCAAGTTAGTAACATGCATTAATGGTAAATGAATACATACAGATGGAGAGGAGGAGAAAGGATCTCAGTGCATCATGGGAAGTCCCTGGCAGTCTAGGCCTATAGCAGCATAACTAAGGGCTGGTCCAAGGTGAGCCTGGTCGACCCTTGCTATAGGCTTTATTCAAAAGGAAAGTTTTAAGCCTACTCTCAAACGTGGAGGAGGTGTCTGCCCCCCGGACCAAATCTGGAAGATGGTTCCACAGGATTGGAGCCTGATAGCTGAAGGCTCTGCCTCCCATTCTACTTTTGGAGACTGTAGGAACCACAAGTAAGCCTGCATTATGGGAGCGCAGTGTTCTAGTGGGGTAATAGGGTACTATGAGCTCCTTAAAATATGATGGTGCCTGACCATTAAGAGCTTTGTAGGTGCAGCCTTGTTGGGATGGGATCTAGGAGACAGGTTGATGGTTTGGATGAAGAAATCGTTGAAGTTAATTCAGGAAGGTCAACTGGAGAAGAACAGTCTAAATATATATCAGGTTTTACAGCTGTTTCTAAGGTTCTTGTGTTTGGGGATAATTCGGTGCCTGTTGAGGGCAGGAGGTTGAATTTTGTCTCTAATAGTTACAATTTTATCATTAAAGAAGCTCATGAAGTCATTACTACTGAGAGCTATAGGAATACTTGGATCAATAGAGTTATGACTCTTTGTCAGCCTGACCAGTGCTGAAAAGAAACCTAAGGCTGTTTTTATTCTCTTCTATTAATGATGAGTAATAGGTGGCTCTGGCATGACAGGGCCTTCCTATATGTTTTAAGACTATCCTGCCTAAGCAAGGTTCTTCTAGTTTGGTGGAACGCCAAATCCTATCTAATCTTCACAATGTTTGCTTTAATTTGTGGGTTTGGGAGTTAGGCCTATACCATGGAGGTAACCTCTTATGTTTTATTATTTTCCTTTTTAAGGGATGATGGAGTCAAGTGTTATTTGCAGTGAGCCTGTGGCACTATCAGCAAGATTATCAATTTGGGATTAGCATTAGAGTCCTCTGTAGTATTGAGACATGGCACTGAATTCAATACTGATGGAATTGCTTCCTTAAATTTAGCTACAGCACTATCAGATGGACATCTAGTGAAGACATTTTTGTCTAATGATGTGTAGTCCAGTAATAGTAATTCAAAAGTTATTAAGTAATGGTCTGATAAAATAGAATTTTGTGGAAAAACTATCAAATGTTCAGTTTCGATGCCGTAAGTCAGAACAAGATCAAGGGTGTGATTAAGACAGTGAGTGGGTTTATTTACACTCTGAGAGAAGCCAATTGAGTCTAATAATGAGATAAATGCAGTGCTAAGACTATCATTATCGATATCCATGTGAATATTGAAATCACCCACTATAATTACTTTATCTGTACTATGGACTAAGTTTGATAAAAACTCTGAGAATTCAGATAAAAATTCAGAGTATGGGCCAGGAGGATGGTACACTATAACAAACAGAATTGGCTGTAAAGGTTTCCAGGTTGGGTGAGAGATATTAAGAACTAGGATTTTGAATGGGTTATAATTAAATTTAGGTCTAGGGTTGATAATTAGGCTTGAGTTGAAGATGGCTGCAACTTCACCTCCTCAGCCCCTATCTCGAAGAATGTGAGTATTAATATGACTCGGGGGAGTGGATTTACTAAGGCTGACATATTCTTCATGACACAGCCAGGTTTCAGTAAGACAATAATGATCAGCCACAATAGTGCTGTGTACAAGAAGCTTTTTGACAGTGCTCATTATGGAATGGCTGTGGCTCAGGAGGATCAGTGGTTCAATCCCCAGCTTCTCCAGCACACATGTCAAAGTGTCCTTGGGCAAGATACTGAACCCCAAATTGTGAGTGTGCGTGTGAATGGGTGAGTGAGCATTAGAAACATTATAAAGCACTTTGTATAAAAAGCACTATATCACTCCTGATGAGCAGGTTAGCACCTTGCATGGCAGCCTCTGCCATCAGTGTATGAATGTGTGTGTGAATGGGTGAATGTTGGCATGTGTTGTAAAGTGCTTTGAGTAGTTAGAAGGCTAGGAAATGCTATATAAATGTAGTCCATTTAACATACACAATCACTGAGGTAATTCGTGAGTCAGAAGAAAATTGACATGAAGCCTAAAACTATATTTCAGTTTGCAATTATGTGCATAAAGTTGCTGTTATGGGGCCAATGTAGACCACTGTTTTGATTAAAACTGAAGCACATCTGCTCTGTCATACATACGTGAGACGAATGGGGGAAAAAAATGCATCTGAAAAACTGCTGCATGTTGCTACATTGCGTTTCAATTGCTTCATGGCTGTCATATCTCAGCTGCTGTTCCAATGTGCATTAGAAGCATTTCCCAAGTATTCAATCTTTAAGTACCCGGAACTTCAGCAGCCAGATCTTGCAATATTGTTCGTTCTTGTTTGGGCTTCAAATAGGACTGGCAAAAAATGGGATAACAATATTTTTTTCCATACTGATCAATATTGCTATTTATCACAATATGTAATTTGATAATGCTGCCAGTTTGAAAACCAGAGGGTTCATTAGTTAAACTTTAGAATAGTTTATTAACATAAAAAATAGAATGATATAATGTAAACATTTTACTTTGTAAACATGCTCTATCTGCTTAACAAAACAATACAAGTTTGCTTGCTTTGTAACTTATTAAAATAATGTAAATAAAAACTAAAAGCTGTGACTACTATCGCATCAAATTTAGAGCAGCTTTTTTCGGATAGGGTTACTTTAGACATGACAGGCACTCCAGCTGTGACCGTACTAATGTTAACACTAGAATAGCCTTGTTGGCAGATATGGCTGCATTTGTCCCTTTTCACCAGCTTGGGTTCACTGTTTAACTGGGGACAGGCTCCGACATAAAGACTTATCTGAGGGTGCTGTGGTATCAACATAGCACTTTCGTGCCCCCTGGTTTCCCTTCCTTTTTTCCTCTTTTCCAGAGGACATCCACTTTATTCACTGGTACTGTACTTCTAACTCAGTATTGTCTCATTGTCTTCCTGCCTATCTCTTAAATTCACATTATAAGCAGTAATTCACTCTTGAGTCTTAATTTACCCTAAGCTACAACCCCCCAGCAATAGTTTGTCAATTACCAAAGTTTGTAGAAAAAAAGTACCCTTTCCCTTTTGAGCACTCTCATTCCTTTACAGCAGAAGTGGATGCTTGGTTTATCTACAGATGTTTCAACAGGCTAAAGGACTTGAATACTTTAGTACCGCCTCAGGGAGGGGATGTCCACTCATTCCATATCATCAAGTGCTCAAAAAGGGTTGAGAACAACTGATATACAGTATTGAATCCAAGGAGACAAAATTTCATATAATTATGGTGCTCCTTACTCCAGCTTTCCCTTTGCTTCCACTGCTTTCAGTTACTTTTTTCAGTACTGATGTGCTTATTGCTATACAATTGTATTGAATCTACTTACTTACTTACCATCTCTGTTGCTTGAAATTAGAATTTCTCTAACCTGTGACCTCTTTCTCTTCTTCCTTTGCTGCTTTTCCACCAAAGCCTGCACCAACACTGGGTGAGAGGGTAAGTTTGCGTATGGGTGTATATTGCAAAAAAATTGATTTTAAAATAAGTTGTTTGGATTGAAAATAAATTGCCTAGCTACACTTCACACTCATAGTGATTCAGTGATTCTTGAAGGTTGGCATAGGAAGGATTGGAACATGAATCATAGCTGTTTTCCTACTGGCTGACTAGGGTTGCAGCAGTATCCCAGTTTCACGGTATACCATGGTATGGAAATTGATGGTTATCAAACCATGTACATTTGCTTATTGCTGGTTTTGTAAAAAATGCAACTGAACAGAGAATCTCACCTGCATGTGCACATCTCCTTTCCTCCTTGACTGCCTGTCAGACTCGGCAACTGGCACACATGCAGCAGAGAAAACGATAGAGACCTCAAAACTGTTGCCACCAATCTCCATCCTCCCAAAAATAAGTTGAAATCAACAGCAAGGGAATATTTTGGATATCGCAAAAACAAACATGGAGTTGTCCTCAGGATCAGTCTGGCTGTGCTGTCGCACACATACAATAAATTGGCAACTACTTTGATAATCGTTCAGAGCACTTGTGGCGGTATTTCTCACTATTTTGAGAATTTTTACAAATCAAACAATTGATTAATGGAGAAAGTAATCTGCAGATTAATCCATAATAAAAATAATCATAAGTTGCAGTTGGATACAAAATAGTTCAAGAGAGCTCCACCAGAAATTTGGTGCAGGTTGGACAATGTACATTCAAGCTACAGCAACTTCGTGCTTCATGGCAAAACCTCAAAGTTTGTTGTGTTGCCACAGCAAGGGCATTCAATGAAAATTTAGGATTTTGATAACTTTTCATCGCAACAGTCTTTAGATGACAGAGATTTGAAGTCAGTCAGGTTAAATCTCTAGGAGGAGTTTGTTAAAATATAGTGTATGGAAATCACAAAAACTGAACAGTAAATTCAAAATGGCCGACTTCCTGTTGGGTTAAAGCTATTGGTCCAAGAGACTTTTTTGTGTTCCCTGGCATGATACATGTGTGTACCGATTTTCATACATCTAGTTTTAATGTGTGGCGGGGGCTGGCTAGTTGAAATATTGTAGGCGGCACTACTGAGCCAATGTGCATCACTGACAGAATATTGTCATGCACATGTGTTCAGGCCGGGACTCTTATCAAACATGATAAGTTTGGTGCAGAGTGGAGCATTTACACTTAAGTTATAGCAATTTCCTTTTGTCATGGCAAAACATCAAAACTCAACGCCACGCCACAGCAACACGCTTCAACGATAGCTAAATCTTTTAATAACTTTTGATCACAAGCTAATCTAGATGACACTCACTGATTTTGAAGTCGTTTTGATGAATTCTGTAGGAGGAGTTCATTAAAATACAAGGCATGCAAAATCACCAAAATTAAGCACATTCAAATTGGCCGACTTCCTGTTGGGTTTAAGCCATGGGTCCAAGAGACTTTTTTGTGCACCCTGGCATGATACATGTGTGTACCAATTTTCATACATGTAGGTTTAAGGTTGCGTGGAGGCTATTTCGTTGAAATATTGTAGGGGGCGCTATAGAGCCATTCTGCCACACCCATGCCCGCCACCTATATAATATTACAGACTTTAAGACCTGTCATACGTGTGCAAGGTTTTGTGAGTTTTCAAGTATGTGTAGCCCCGTAAAACAGCTTAGTATTTTATGGCGAACAATGTGTTGCCATGGCAACGGCGTTTGATTATGAGTCATGAGCTGCAGAATGTAACATCACCAAGGTCTTACATCTTAGCTGAGTCAATTTCAGGTGCATCAGCCAAACTTACAAGGAGTAATTAGACAAAGTATGACGCATGTTACTTCATGTCGACAGTAGGTGGCGCTATGACTGTCACTAAATATGGACCTCTAAATGTCTACAGACTGGGACTCTTAACAATCATATGAAATTTGGAAAAGATCAGACCATGTGGAGTAAAGTTATAAGGCTTTGAAATTTCATGGTGAAACATGGAATGCACCACGTCGTAATGGAAACACCTTTCAACAGAGAGTCACCAACTACAGAATATACAATCTCCAAGGTCTTGAGGCTATTCTGAGTTAATTTGAGGTGGATCCAATCACCGCACTACCCACAGGGTGTCAAAGTGTAAAACATGTAACTTTCTGTTGCCAGTAGGTGGTGCTATGACTCTGATCCAGTGTTGACACATGGATCTGTTCGGGGCGGGACTCTTTTCAAGCACAAAAGGTTTGGGCCTCATAGGATCATGTATGCCAGAGTTTTCAAATTTCGAATTTTAAGTTGCTGAGGTCAAATCTCTAGGAGTTGTTCGTTCAAATATGTGGGCTAGAAATGGCAAAATCGGTGTCAAAATTGCAACTTTCATCCAAAATGGCCGACTTCCTGTTGGAGTTAGGGTATGTCTCCAAGAGACTTTTTAGTGCATCTGATCATGATACATATACATATCGAATTTCATTCTTCTACGACAATCCGTGTCAAGGGGCTCAATTTTCTTAATTTTCTGGAGGGTACTATCGAGCCATTTTGCCACGCCTATGTTGGAGACCTATAAAGTATCAAATTTTTCACCACTGCTGATGTATGTGCAAAGTTTAACAACTTTTCATGCACATTTAGGCCCTCAATGCATTTGTTTTGGACGAAAAATAATAGAGAATTAAAGCTGCAAGCAGCGATGATCGGGCCCTCGTACCCTTGTATACGTCGCCACGTGGCGCAGTCGAAGGGCTTCTGTCACTCGCATGTAGATGTGTTCAGACCCAGGCTGTTTTCAGACAGTGCAAGAAGGAGATAAACATCACTTTCTTTGTCCTCTATTTTGCTTGCTGGCAGCTTCCTTGAACTTTCATAGGGGGCGCTCTGGAGCCAGTTTGCATTACTCAGTGAATATTGTCATGTAGATGTGTTCAGGCCGGGACTCTTATCAAACATGGAAAGTTTGGGGCAGATTAGAGCATTTACACTAAAGTTATAGCAATTTCCTCTGTAATTGCGAAACATCAAAACTCAACGCCACGCCACAGCCACACACTTCAATAATAAGTAAATCTTTTAATAACTTTTGATCACAAACTAGTCTAGATGACACACCCTGATTTTGAGGTCGTTATGATGAATTGTGTAGGAGGAGTTCGTTAAAATATAAGACAAATTGACAACTAAATTCAAAATGGCCGACTTCCTGTTGGGTTTCAGCTATGGGTCCAAGAGACTTTTTTGTGCACCCTGGCATGATACATGTGTGTACCGATTTTCATACATGTAGGTTTAATGTGGCGCGGGGGCTGCTTTGTTGAAATATCGTAGAGGGCGCTGTAGTGCCATTCTGCCACACTTATGTCCGCCACCGATACGATATTATAGACTGTAAGACCTGCCATGTGTGTGCAAAGTTTTGTGAGTTTTAAAGCATGTCTTGGCCCTTAAAAACAGCTTTGTATTTTGTGGTGAACAATGTGTTGCCATGGCAACGACTTTTGATGAAAACTCAAAGGCTTCAGGAGTTATCATCATCAAGGTCTTACACCTTGGCTTACCAAATTTGATGTGTTTCTGACTAACCTGCTTGAGGCTATTCTGAGTAAATTTGAGGTGGATCCTATCACCGTGCTACCCACAGGGCGTCAAAGCGTAAAACATGTTACTTCCTGTTGCCAGTAGGTGGCGCTATGACTCAGATCCAATATTGACACATGGATGTGTTCAGGGGGGGACTCTTTACAAGCACAAAAGGTTTGGGTCTCTTAGGATCATGTATGCCGGAGTTATGGCCGTTTCAATTTTCATGGCGAAGGATCGAAATTTACTGCCCGGCCACGTCCCCTTGGCAATGTCGAAAACTCACTGTTCTGATAACTTTATCTCCAAGGTCTGTAGATGATACTGACTAAATTTGAAGTTGCTGAGGTCAAATCTCTAGGAGGAGTTTGTTGAAGAATGTAACCTGGAAATGGCAAAATCGGCGTCAAAATCGCAAATTTGATCCAAAATGGCCGACTTTCTGTTGGACTCAGGGTATGTCTCCAAGAGACTTTTTGTTGCGTCTGGTCGTGATACATATGCATACCGAATTCTGTTCTTCTATGACAATCCGTGTCATTTAGTAAATTGAAAACTCTTAATGAGTTTGTTTGTAAAACAAATTAATTTCCTAATTTTCATCAAGTCTGTTTTTAGAAAAGTAAAGACTTTTTACCCACTTGACCTAGTCAAAGTTTGATTGAAATGTGTACTTTCAGGAGGAAAACCAACATGGAATCTTACAACAAACCTTATCAAACTATATCGGCCTCATTGTCCACCACCTGATGAAATCGGAGGGGTGGAGGGGAATTTTACATGCCAATAAAACAATTTGCTTTTAAAAACAAAAACCCCTGAGTGGTGTAAAGGCTGCTTCTTTATAGACATTTAGCATATACACATTGTTTCTAAACAAAGAAGAGCTCATTTTAGTCATTGAGTGGTTTAGATGTGTGATTTTACCAAAAAAGTGAAATTCAAATTTATAGTATTGTTCTATTGTGACAACAGATTTATGTTCTCATCAAAGACAGACAAAATATCACATGATTTACACGTATTTCCTATGTATTTTCTTAGTATACAGAAATATATAAAATACCACAAAGCTTATAATGTGATACAGGAACAGATCAGTGCTGAATACTAGAAAGACTGAACACTAAAAACATTCACAGATCTAAAAGTGTAGGTTCACATCAGAAAGTATTAATGCATGTATCAAATACATGACTTACACACTCTTATCTATGTGCACGACATACAAAATATAGTCTACAAAGCTGACATGTTAACACTAGGGGTGCAACGGATCACAAATCTCACAGTTACGAAATTTCAGCGAAGCAGCCTCAGCAGCAGGAATAATAGCGGACAAAGGAAGTGATGTTTATCTCTTTCTTGCATTGTCTGAAAACAGCCCGGGTCTGAAGACATCTACATACCCGTGACAGAAGCCCTTCGATTGCGTCGTGGCCCGACGTGCGCAGAGGCGCGAGGGCCCGTTCAACGCTGCTTGCAGCTTTAATTCCTTCAGATCCAATAGAGCCTTCGCACCGCTAGGTGCTCAGGCCCTAATAATTGTGAAATACCATGATAATTTCTGAGATGGTTATATCTTGAAAATCTCATACTGTTGCAATCCTATTGCTGACACAACCAAATATTCAGCTGTCCATGGGTTTATTTCAGAACTTATACTTGCAGTATTTGCAATTACTTATGTGTCTACTTGTGTGACATGTTTTTGGTACTTAATAGCGACAGTGCTCAATTGCACATTAAGACCATAACCATGTAGAGGTTTTTCAGAGCACACTAGGACACACTTGCTTAATGAGGCCTGTCCCTCACACAAATACACATCATAGTTTAGCTCACATACCATGTCAGTTTTAGTACAAAGTAAAAAAAAAAGGTATGACTGATCATACAGAGCTACAATTACCATTAAATTACAGTACAAAATCCCATCTTTTGACAGTGTTACCTTGCTGAGTTGCAAAAAACATAAACAAATAAATGATGGTAAAAGCAATACAGTTAAAATCTGCAGTTCCATCAGTATATTCAAAACCAAATTAAAAAATCTACTAAAAATCACTCAGCTCCGTAACCACTGAATCTAAATTTCATCTCATGGTCTTCTCATGAATGTAAGTAATCTTGCTTTTAATTTGACAAGCTTACATTATTAGTTTCTAGTTGACATTGTCGGTGTATGTGATGTGCTATTGTGTGTAGCTTTGTATTTTGTATAATGTGTCCTGTGTTTTTTGCTTTGTACTGTCTGTTGTTGTGCTGTTATATATTTTAATTGTAAGGGACTGCAGATGAAAATGAGCTATAAGCCAACTCTCGTGCAGTACATCAAATGTTAATATTTATGTTTAACACTGTACATGGTCCCAGTAAATACATAAATACCAAAATTAAAGCTGCAAGCAGCAATGAATGGTCCGGGTGTCAGAGGAGAAGCAGCCGTGGTATCACACCTGGAGGTGGGTCGATATGGCTCTGAATTTTCAGGATTATCAGACACTGTGTGAATGGGTAAAATATTATTTCCTGTCTGCAGTATGTGGCGTTGGAGATGACATATTGGATATTGTGTATAGATTTGATGAACTATGTGTCATTTAGGCTTACCTTCCTGTTGCCCGTAGACAATACTACATAACTGAAATATTAATGCAGCAATACATTCACCAGAAGGCAACTGACATGGATATACATTTTCATGAATATTGGAAATTGCGTGTAGGAGATAACTATCACTTCCTATGTCCACTATGTGCTACTTGAGGACACCCACTAATTATACTTCATGATGCTGTATATCATGTGTAGACCAAACCATGTAAATTTCATGTAAATCGGATGATGTTTGTCTCATAAGGCTGACATCCAGTTGTCAATAGGTGGCGTTATGACTATAACTCAATATTGACATGTAGATATGTACAGGCCTGGACTCTTATCAAGCATGAGAAATTTGGGGCAGGTATAACAATGTATGTTAAGTCGAGTTACAACAACTTCCTGTTAAATGCAAAACCTGCATGCCATGCCAAGGGTGTTCCATGAAAACTAAAAAGCTTTGCAATTTAGCATTGCAAAGGTCTTTAGAGTAGTTTAGTTGCTTGGGTTAAATCTCTGGGAGGAATTTGTTAAGTACAACGCCTGTCAGTGGCTTCATTTTGTGGAAAAAAAAAAATTCACAGTAGATTCAAAATGGCTGACTTCCTGTTGGACTTAGGAGAAGCTTTTTTGTGTGTCTGGACATGATACATGTGCCTATCGAATTTCGTTCATCTACATCAAATTTAAATGTGGGGGCTTTGACTTTGAAATTTAGTATTAGGTGCTATCGAGCCATTTTGCAAGTCCAAGCTCAAGACCCATATCATTTGTCAAGTTTCCCCACTCCTGATGCATGTGCAGTTTCGTGTATTTTCAAGCACCCCTAGTACCTCAAGAATGCTAAAAGTAATTAGTGGGCGCTATAGAGCCGAAGTGCCACGCCAAAGCCCAATTGTGATATCTGATTGAAATACTCACTAGTTTGAGAATGGGTGCAAAGTTTCGTGAGTTTTTGCGCATCCTAAAGGCCTCAAACGTGTTTGTAAAATGGAAATTGACGCACAAAATCCAAAATGGCTGACTTCCTGTTAGGTGAAAAAAATGTTTAGCCTCACAGGCCAGACCGCATGTTTCTCATCCAAAGGGAGTCCTTAAGAAACTCAATTCGCCAGAGTCCTTTGTTGTTTGCACCCAAGTGTGAACTCCACTCATGGACCCAGGCTAACAAAAGTAGAGGTTCCCCTCTTCTCTGTCTTTTTTCTCCTCATGGCTCAGCCTGCAGCAGAGTCGTTGCAGCATGGGCCCCCGTTCATGCTCTTAACTGCAGGAGCTACTAGCTTCTCCTGCAGCCTGTAGCTGCAAAGAACTCTCTCTTCTGAATGGCAGTAATGCAGAGCCGGCCAAGTTTAGCAGCAGCTGCTATGACACTGCCAGCTGACCCTACAAGCCACAGAAGCCACAAAGCAAGTTGGCACCGAGCTGCCAACTCTGTAAGCAGGACAAAGGAGCGACTGGTTTTCTTCCAAAGGCTGCATGATCGGCCTAGCAAAGACTCGCTGGACTCAACAAAGCAGCAAACCAAAGCATCTCTCTCTACATGGACTTGGTAGTGTACTGGGCATAGCATATAACAGCACATGGCTTAAGCACAGGACTGTTTAATTTAATTAATGTACTGTACATGTATTGATTTGGCTAATGTTATTCATTGAGCTGTTTTGTTGTGATGTCTGTTCATAGTTAGCTTATTGGATAGCCACACCATGAAGTTGGTGTTAGCATGCTTCACATACAGTGACTACTGGGCATTGCATGCATCTTCTTTACTAACTTGCCATCATATCCTACACAAATTGGCTTTAACATAGACACACATTTATAAACTCTTTGTTCTAACCTAACACATGTTCATGCTCGAACACTCAGAGGCAGAAGAAAGAAGACACACTCCCTTTTGCCTTTGTTTTCCCTTGTTCACAGAGCAAAAGAAATTGTGGTTCCAGCGCCATCTTTGATTTTGCCATCTTTGTAGTTTCCTTTATTTCAGTCAGCACATGGTCTGAGTTCCGCCATTTTGTTTTTGTCCTCTCTTGGTGCAGTATATACACACATAAACTTCTATATAGACACATTTAGCTTACAGATGCTGTGTTTTATTCTCTTTTATCCCTTAGTTAAGTACAGTTAGGAGGATTACATATTGTGTGTTTTTACTTTTATCTTTTAATAAATGCTTTCGAATATACCTGCTGGTCTGTTTAATGTTTTACAAGAATGAATACTGCCAATCTCTGCTTTGCAAAAAACTCCAAAATCCTTCAACCTTAACTAGCTAGTTCCAAATTGATAGCTTAGTAAATTTTATGAGACTGAATCAGTTGGTTGGCTATCTTTTTCCCTGACCCCAGGGTGGTGTCCCCTTATTATTAATTCTTGTCAATAATTTCTGTTGATTTTAATAATTAATAATTATCTTTGATAATCACTAATTATTGCTGACAGCCAAACCTGTAACCAAGGCACAACAAATTAAAAAAAAAAGTCTTCTGGGTAGAATGATGAGAGCAATGAACCCATGAACATAAAAGCAACTTTGTTCCAAAATGGCCCTGCATTTTTGGGAGCGCTGTTGAGCCCACTGGGCACACCCAAGCCCAATCACTATAAAAGACACACTATCCCCCCACTTCTGATGAATGTCTTAAGTTTATTGAGTCTTAGAGCAGCCTTAAACTCTCAAAAATGCAATTCATCGCGAACAATAAAAATAATAATAATAATTCCTTCAGATACAATAGAGCCTTCGCACCATTCGTTGCTCGGGCCCTAATTAAAGCTGCAACCAGCAATGATCTGGCCCTCACACCTTCATGCATGTTGCGGTGCGCCACAGATGAAGTGCTGTTATTGCAGAGGAAAGTGATGCAGCAATACATTTACCAGAGACCAAATTTGAAGTCGCTCTGGTTAATTCTTTAGGAGGAGTTCATTCAAGTAATAAGCCTGCAAATGGCAAAAACTGGACCAAAATTGCAAAGTAAATTCACTTCTTGTTGGGCTTAGGATATGGCTCCAAAAGGCTTGACATGATACGTGTGCCCACATAAATTTCGTTCATCTACATCAAACTTAAAGGTGGGGGATTTTTGTAAAAGTTTTGCCACTTCTGATGCATGTGCAAAAATTTGTGACTTTTCGAGCACCCGTCGCATCGACATGCCTTGCCCAAGCCCAATTACAATATCAAATTGAAATATTTACGGGTTCAAAAATGGATGCAAAGTTTGTGGGGGATTGGTGGGCGCTGAACAAAACTCAGGAGGGACTCGGCAGCCAGATATTTCTACGTCCTCTGTTTAGGGCGGGTGAGATTGACACTAAAATGAGAATAGCTGGTCCACCTTTAAGGTCAGTCCACCTTAAGTGAGCCTGGTCAGGTTAGGCAAACCCATTGTCACTAACTTTGGAGCTAACACCCTTCCAGCAATTCAGGGAATCAACAGACAAGACTTTTCTTTGTCTTGAGAAGCTGCAGCATTTATTAACTGACACACTGTAGTCTATCCTGTACACTTACTGCCAGACTGACAACTTCATGCTAACCTTTTCCTCTGCTCTGCTAGCATTCACCATCACTTTTTTGCCACACACACTCACTCAACCACACACTCGCCATGCACATCCATTCCGCACTGCCCTATTCCTTAAATGAGCTACGCTACTGATATTAGGTATTTTCTTTGTGTTGCATACATCTTAAGGAATGTAAGAAACCTTTAGTTGAGGCACTATGTTCATGTGTCATAAAGACAAACATGGAATAACATCTAGTGTGGGGCCCTTATGTGTAAATTCAGTAGCTTGATAGGAACGGTGCCAAGATGTCTGAGATGTTCACAGGTCCATATCATAATTCAACATACTAAGGGGAAGTCCACTGATAATGGAAAACATATGTTGAAGACATAATGAAAGTGTAATGTAATGTTACATGTTCCATGTTTTTCTGAGAGTCCTTGTTTCTGACTGTAAGTACTATTTAATCATGATGCAACTGATTTTCCTATGTGGTGTAGTATGTGTACCACTGAATTATGTCAGAAAAACTAAATTACAGATGCTGAATTAGGCTGAAATACGCAGCTAAATGTAATTGATATATTTATGGTGAAGGGGGAAAGAATGCTCAGTTTGTGCTCAGCTTGCCAGCCAAAAGTGAAAAATCAGGTTTACTGTTTTTGTAAAACAAGGATCTTGATAAGAGTAAGTGGTAGCCCAAATGATACTGGAGTACCACCCTAGACGGCAATCAAGGTTTAACAAATATGATGAACCAGGAAACTTTTCTATTAACGTTACCATTAACCATATTGGACTTTAAGGAATACTGTTGACAAAACTTGTAAAGCCTCCGCTTACTGTCCCCTGTAATTCACATTGATTTACTCTTTGTCCATATATTGCATTTTCTCTTGTACATCTAAGTGGAGTTTGACTAGTTTCGGTTTTATTTGCTTAGATTCTGTCTTTGATTCTGCTGACTGAGCCTTTTTGCTGCTAAAGAAAATTGTGATGCATCCTTCCTAAATAAAAATAAAATGAATAATTTTCTGGTTCCTCTTGATAATCCATACTTTACAGCCCACAGAGCAATACTCTCTAATGACATCCATTCATTTGCTAAACTGCTTATCCTGTTCAGGTTCACAGTGGGCTGGACTTTGTCCCAGCACAACAAAACTACTTAATATTTATATGAACAACAGGTCAAATGACTGTGTACTGTAAAACAGGTCATTATAACAAATCCACAGAGAATGATCACCAACTCTGCAGTCCCCTGAATGACAAAATTTTACCAGCTGGTAACCATATTGGGGAATTTAGCAGCTAAAGAGATATCTTTCTCAGGAGTTGGTGGAGACCAAACCAGAACTAAAAGAAAATTTCTCTTTTTAAATGAATTTTTAAAAATCATTGAATTCTGCTTCAACACATTTTTGATACATAAAACTTCAATTAAAATTATAAACATAAGTGGAATCTCAGCTAGAGCTTCATACCGAAAACCGAGATCCTGGCATTTACTCAGAATTCTCACCGAATCTACTCCCTTTTCCCTGTGAAATTACCATGAATCCCAGGATTATGTATGTCTGTGTGCCCTGTGTGCTCATGAACTGAAGACCATTGTATGTACTGAAACAAAGACATATTCTCCAAACCTCATTAAGGATACTACACAACTGTTAAAGCCAAATGCTGTCATTGACATGCAATTATTATGGACTGGATCAACTTTTCAGCTGTAGCCCATTACTTTTCTTAGTTTTCAAAAGGAATTACCTCCTTGGAAGTAATACATTTAAATCACAGGAAAACATTCAACCATAATCTGAATATGAATGAGTAATACTCTTATTTGATTACCACTTTTTCTGTTAAAACTAATAATGTATGAATTAAAATTTCTAAATTATAAATGGTGTGACAACCACCTCCACTAACTGGTGCTTACAGAGTTTAGCAAGATTTTTACTCATCCACTTACCGTGTTTATGGTGCTTGTTGTGTGTGGTGTTCACATGTGATGTGCTTGTTCTAGGAACAGGAGCTCGAGGCCAGCAAGAAAGAAAAATTAGCAGAGGCAAGGCTGGAGGCAGAAGTGAGACTATATAAGAAGGAAAATGAGGCCCTTCGCAGGCACATGGCAGTACTTCAGGCTGAAGTGTATGGAGCCAGACTGGCTGCAAAATATTTGGACAAGGAACTGGCTGGCAGGTAATGAACTAGATCTCATAACATTTCTAGATTAAAGGTGTGGGTTTGCCAAAACGATATGAGGTTAGAATGTTACAATACATTACATTATTAACAATACATTGAACAATAACCGGGAATCATTTACTCGTGTACAAGTGCATGTATACTCACTTTTAGAACAAAATTCAACACACTACTCAAACTCTCTGATACTGAACTTCAATTTCATACAGTTTATTAGAATCTTAGTCCATCTGAGTGTTAATTAGCCTCTTTACAACATTATACGCACTGGAAGGGCAGTAAACAACACAGGGCCACATATCGTAAGATGAAGTCTACTTGGTTGAGGCATTATCTCTCTTCCTTCATCCTCCAACACACAGACATGCCTAATATGTAAGCTATTTGAGTCTAGGGTGCCCGCACTGGTCTGTTGTGTAATACATGGAGGCCATGAGTAATACAATATTTCTCCTTATTGCATGTAAGGCATATTGATGAAAATGTGTCACTAATTTTTAATATTTTTACTGTATCTTCCCCACCCCAGTATTTGAATGATGGCCCAAAGTAGCCCATCAAATTAAACTTGGAAAATTCTGATTTGTGTACAGCCATAGAACACAGTACATCTCGTTGAATGAGTGGGAATACAGTAAATCTCAACCATCTCAACTCCAGGGCGCAACACTGTCAGCGACCCATGGCTTGGAACTGTGCGCTGATTCAGTCCTCACCATCAAGTATCTGGTGCTCCCTTTAATGTAGCTTCTGTTGTGTTTTTATGTAAATGTGTTAAATGTGTCTTGTCTGAATGTGATAGGTGTTTTAATGCACTCTTTTTAATAGCGGATTTTTGCACATGCAAGCCAAAGACAAATTTCTGCCTTTTGCATGCAAAAGGTAGACAATAAAGTATTTTCTATTCTATTCTATTCTATTCCATCCCTGGTAGGTGGAGGGGGCAGAGTTCTTGTTCTACAAGAAAATGGATAGACTGTCTGAAATTTGCTTTGACAGCAGTATGTTTCGGTTTGTCTTTCAGGGTGCAGCAGATCCAATTACTGGGTCGTGACATGAAAGGGCCAGCACATGACAAGCTGTGGAACCAACTGGAGGCAGAGATTCACCTTCACCGCCATAAGACTGTCATCCGAGCATGTAGGGGTCGCAATGATCCTAAGAAACCTCTTCCCTCTCCTGTAGGGCATGTGAGTGTAAAAATACAAAGCAGTTGAAACTGTTGATATATTATTATATATTGATATTGATATATTATTTCCTTTAATTGTGCTTTCAAAGTTGTATTTGTTTATGTGATTATAGGACTCAGACATGTTAAAGAAAACCCAGGGAGTAGGCCCTATCAGAAAGGTGGTGCTAGTCAAAGATGACCACGAGGGCTTGGGAATCTCCATCACAGTAAGAAGTCACAATCGTTTTTTTTTTTGTTTGTTTTTTCATTCCTGACAGCCTCTTGATGTTGCACCTAAGATCTATGGATGCAAACCTCCTTACTTCAAATTAAACATTAACAATGTGCAAGCAGCAGGGAATAAACTTGAACACAAAATGTTTCTGCTAACTCTAATGCACAACAATGACATTTGCTAAATTCAACAATAGAACAGTAAATGTTTCATGTCCAAGAGTTCAGACATACAAGAATTCACAGTTGCAAGAAGCAGACCATGTTTCAACATTTTCCAGAATCAGTCAATTTTAGGCACTGTAAAGACAGTACCTTAGATCATACCTTATTTCTCGTGTTTCTAAGAGTTCTTGTTCTTGTTGTGAGTTGTTGATTGAGGCATGTCTTGTTGTAATATTGTAATGTCTTTTCAGCTGCAGTATTCTTCAGTAGCTTAGTAGCTTTGGGAGAGGAGCCTTCTATCTGCTGTGATTGTAGGCAAAAAGTGCACATTGAAGTCTTTTGTCAATAGATCATAGGGAACATGTCCTAATTAACTATTCCATACAGATCATGTTTGTGCAAGTTTTCGTGCATAGTCCTGGCTTTTCTGAACTTATCAAGATGTGTTTAAAAAGCTGTAGAAAATCCTCTAAGTAGCTAACAAAGGATCTGGGAATTAAGAAAATTGACCCTTACACTGCAAGGAAAGTGCCTCAAGCTTGTGATTTCCATATCGTGAAGCATTAAAGGTGCTTTCAGACAGCCAGCTCCTGCTGCCATCACTGTTTTCAATGTACACATGATGGCAGCCATTGGGAGAGGGAGGAATCACTGACGATCTTGTTAACATGCACAGCATTTGCCACTGCTATCTGAGTTGATGATGGGTTTTAGTAGAATTGGAGGTAGCTGGAAGTGGGGGAGCTTCTCCCTGCTGCCTTCAAAGCAAAATACGGAACCTCAGTGTTACCAGGCAGCAGATGCAACGACAACTGATCATTGTCTAAAGGCACTTTTGGAAACTAAGTAGAACTGTTGAGATGAACTGTAAGATTAAAATAATGTCTGATCATGTTGCCTGTCAATTGATCATGTATGCAAAAACAAACAATATACAAGGCGGCTGTGGCTCAGGAGGTAGAGCTGGCCCACTAATCAGAAGGTTGGTGGTTCAATTCCCTAGCTTCTCATGTCTGCAATTAAAGTGTCCTTGTGCAAGATACTGAACCCCAAATTGCTTCTGATGGTTGTGCCAGCACCTTGCATGGTAGCTTGCTGCCAACAGTGTGTGAATGTGAATGCGTGAATGGCCAGCAGAAACGCTATATTGAAAGCATTATATAATTGCAGCCATTTATAAACAAACCTACATGTATGCCCATTTGGGGTGCATGCCCATTTGGGATGTTCAACACTTGAAGTCAAATTTGCTGTGAGTGATTAGTAAACATAGTTGGGGTGAGGCACTTCTATTGGCTGGTCAGCACATCTCACACTTAGATATTTTTTGACATTACCATAAAATAACCTAAAAGGAAGAGTACTTGGCCAAATGAGCTGAGTTAACCTTTGTATGTCTGTTGTCTTGTCAGGGTGGGAAGGAGCACGGTGTTCCCATTCTAATTTCAGAGATCCATCCTGGTCAGCCTGCAGATAGATGTGGAGGTTTGCATGTCGGAGATGCCATTCTTGCCGTCAATAGCATCAATTTGCGTGATGCCAAACACAAGGAGGCTGTCACCATTCTGTCTCAGCAGGTAACACAGGTGTGCACACATATACGCACACCACACCACACTGTTTTTCTGTTTCTCTCAAAGTGTTCATTCTGGGTATCAGGGAGGGCAGATAGAGTTTGAGGTGGTGTATGTGGCTCCAGAGGTGGACAGCGATGATGAGAATGTGGAGTATGAAGATGACAGTGGCCATCGCTACCGACTCTACTTGGATGAACTGGAGGATGGTAGTACAGCGCCACCTGGTGACAGCTCAGCATCGCTGCAGGGTAAGTTTTCAAAACCTGTTTTTACCACAAACAGGATGCTCACACATCCATAAAAGGCCTTTCAGAATGCTTTAAATTTAATAGATAAAAATGAAAAGCTTAAACACCATTTTTCAAGTCTGTCTTAAAATAATAGTCGGGTGCCCATAAGAATATTGAGCTTTCATCATTCATTCTGTTCATTCTGATCATCAGGAGATCCTCCAAATGTACTTACAATGTGAGTGATGGACAAACCAAAAAAAGTTTTTAGATAATAGAAGATAATATAAAGCTTTAGCCGTCTGAGTTAGTCAAATAAAGTGGATATCTTCCGCAGTTACAGTATTATTAGTAATTTCTCTGAGGCACTGGACTATTGTATTGAAAAAATTGTCCAAGCAAAATCACATTTAATCATCTCCTTTTGCAGTCAGAAATATTGTGTTTTTTCAATGTATCATTGATATTTTTTATTATTAAAAGGTGAAGGACAAGACAGACAGACAGTTTGTACCATGCCATTTCATTGCACTGCATTTGGGCAGTCAGCTTTCTCTGTGAAAGCCACAACTCAGTGGAATGCCCTACCTGATGATATGAAGAGCTGCAATTCCATCAATACATTCAAAACCAATTTAAAAAATGTACTAAAAACCACTCAGCTCTGTAACCACTGAATCTAAATTTCATCTATGGTCTTCTCATTAGCGCAGGTAGTCTTGCTTTTAATTTGTTTCTTACTTTGTACTGTTTGTTGTTGTGCTGTTGAATGTTTTGATTGTGGGGGACTGCAGAAGTAAATTAGCTTTGAGCTAACTCTGGTGCAGTGCATCATTTATGTTAAAAACTGTACACTGTCCTAAGAAAAGATAACTCAGGTTGAAGAATACTGGAATTTCTCATTAACTAAGAAACTGTATTGTTCACTCTCCTCCTGCTCATTGGATGTGTAGTTGTTTTTCTATTTCTTATTGCTTTTCTTCATTGTTGTTGCCCTTATTTCCCTAGTTTAAGGCTTGCTTGCAAATTTAATATGGCAATTGTACTGATAAGAACATTTCCCACTTTGGATGTATTCAAAAAGATAGAGTCACTTACTATACCTTCAACTTCTCCAGCAAATATTGGAACTGCAATTTGGAGGATATATAGTAGAGATGTACTGCTATATGCAGCCAAGTGGATTTACTACTGGTTTTCTTTAGGTAAAGAAGGGAATATTGTGATAGCATTGGTATTGGTAATGTTGTTGCCAGTTGTATTTTAAATGATTTGTAGACTAAGAATATTCTGGTAGGGAACTGGTTTAATACCTTTCACTGTGGTATTGATTCTGTTGTAGTTGTATACAGCAGAATATTATATATAATATATAATATATAATATAACAATATATAATTATTTTATGTAATTATATGGACGTATTAGGTCAGTATTGATGAAATCATCATGTCACCTGAATAATGGGGGCTGAAATAGGGGTTCATCTTAAAATTGCTGGAGCATTGGCGGTATCAATTTGAATTTCAGTAGACTTTTGTACTTCCTCCCTCAGCAAAAGGATAAAACAAGTCACTGAGTTTCACTTGATTCAGTCATTCAGGCATTCAGGAAAAGGCAAAGAATGCCAAACAATAAAAGGCAATGCATGTGCCAGTATATTACAATACATTTTAAGTTGAACTTAATTGTCACACAGGCAAAGGCCTGCATAGAAGTGCACACTGTATATACATAATGGTATTTTATAAACTCTGTTTTAAGAGTTTTCGTTGTCATTGATGCCTGCGGACAAAATCAAAGCTCAACAGCATCACCGCCTGTCTTTACCATGTGTTGGATTGAGTAGTAGGCTCATATGATTAGTCACATTATCAATCCTTCTTCCCTCTGGCTGGCTGGTAGTGGGTGGGACTTATCAATTAATCCAGTGGTCCAGGTGTAATAAGGCTCTGGGTAGTAGTGTCCTGGAAGTGATTTTGGCACTGAACTACTGTGAGACAGAGAAAGAGCTAACATCCGAGAATCAGTCCTGCAAAACATCTGTTTCCTTGAGAACTGTTAAGCTGACTACCCCCAGCTTCCTTTCCGTTTTGGTGGACCAACCACCAAAAAAAAAAAAAAACTTGAGCAAGAACTTCTTCTGCTAATTGCGTTTGGGCTGGTCACTCATGGGCAGCACTCTTGCCAGACAGCCTTTATTTCCTTCACTGTAATTACTAACATTACTCTTCTGACACTCACACACACACTTAGTTAGAGAATGAGCATAGCCTAGATGAGTGTCAGGAGCCAAGCTGCCAGTCATTCTCTTAAACATTTTTGAGGGCTTGTCTTGAATCTGTTCATTATGCTGATTTTGGTTAACTGCTCTAGCTTGGAGATTTTTGCTCCTTGTTAGAGTAGCTGTGACATACAGACAGTAGCTAGTGACATACAGGCATTCCTTCTGCAGACAGTGATACTTGGAGTTGCATTCAGCTTGCCAAAGAATCATACACTGTGAGGCTGTTAGAGTAGACAGGCGTATGGAGTATGGACTAGCTATGCTGTGTTGAGTGTTGCTAAAACGGATGTCTGTATGTAGAGAACTTATCTCCAGTTAGGCTGACATATATCAGCACTGCAAGTATTTAGTTAGTTGCTGATGTCATATAGTGGTGTATACTGGTTGTCACATTATTGTGTTGAGTGAGAATAGGCTAGGTGTGCTAGCTAACATTCACATATTGGTTGTGTGCATTTCATGGAGGTGTGTCTTATTAGCTGGACAACGGGGTGAAATTGTTTTGTTTTGTTCAAGTATCGAATTTTGTGGGGGCTGTTTTGGTGTTGCCTGCAACTCGTGGATGACTTCGAGTAGCGTATATGCTAGTTTTGTTCAGTAACTTGTCACTTGTGTTGGCTTCTGTGTTAGTATTAAGTTCGTAAAGATAGCTACTTTTCAAGTGAACAAATTTTGTCAAACTGACTTTGAGTGTAGTGACTTGTGCAAACTTAAGAAAGACTAGTTGCTTAAGGGAAACTTAAGCTGAATTTGGGAAAGTATAGTGTTAATCAGAATTATTACACAGAACCACTTGAATTATTCATCCAGTGATATAACCTCAGAGTCAGTATAACACCTCTAATTAATCATTTCTCTTGGTGATCAGCCAAGGAAATCTTTAATGCACAAATCAGCTTTGGGAAGGAATTAACTTGCACTCAGGTAGACAGAGGGAAAGGAATCGGATATGTAAAGTAACTTAAAGTAAGTTAAAGAAAACAAAGACAATGACTTTATACACAAAACATTAATTACTAACAGACTGACCTAACATAGTAACCCCACAGTGAAGAAATAAATGAATGCAGAACTGGAGTTTGTCAGGGAAAGTGTGCAGCAGATGAATAAACACAAGAGGACTAGTGACCGTCACCTGAAGCAGCTGGTAAACCGGGATGGCAAATTTGGAATCAAGTTCTGATAGAGACGCAACTTAGGATTTCTGAATTCACCCACTTAGCAGAGAAGAAGTGTGCTACTTGTGTGTCCGTGGGCTGGTGGCTGCTGAGCAGTGTAGTGACATCAGGAGTGATGTAAACGGTGTTGTCACTGCAGGAAGTGGAGGTGAAGATTCGTCAGTTAAAGTTAGTTTTAACGCAGAGAAAGAATGGGACACTTTGCACTGTTAACAAGAAGAATCCCCTGCTGCATTCCAGTGACAGTCTTGTATAGGCACAGTTTGGTAAGGGAATTCAGAGAAGCATCTGACCAATCAGAGGATGTGCTGACCCCCCCAGGGGTGGTGTCAGTGTTTGAACCCCTCATAGGGCATGCCTCCACTGGAGGTCAGATCATTTGTATTAATTTTAAAGCTATAATATGTAACTATTCCACATTAAAGCATCTGAAAAACAACTAGACCTGTGTTATACATTTTGTTGATTATCCCAAATGTTTCCTTTAATTTTCAAACCCAGAGAAATCTGTAATTTTAATCAGTTTAATCCATTTTAACTGTCTTTTTCATTTGGTCGCTTGTCAATGGATTCATACCCCCTCTATCAAAGAATATACGTGCACAAGATGCATGAGTCGGTGTTGTGGTTTGTCTGCCACACTGGCATCCGCCAAAGAGTATAGGCATACAAGATAGTATGTCGGCATTGTGGCTGTTTGCCACAATGGTGTCTCCCAAAGAGTATACGTTTACAAGATAATACGTTGGTGTTTTGGCTATTTGCCAAAATGGCGTCTACCACAGAGTATTTGCATATAAGATAATACGTCAGCATAAATTGACTTTTATTTAGTTTTAAGCCACATTTTTATGATAAACTTTTTAGATCTTGGTATTTTTTAACTATATCTTTTAACCGGATGGAGGATTTTAGTCATCAGACATCTGGATCTTAAGTTATCAGAGAAACAAGCTGAGCAAACGTTAGCAGCAGCTCGCCTAGCAACCCCTCCTGGATGTCCTGTGCCCACGGAATACCATCAGAGAAACACTTATTTTTTATGTGAAACTGCTTTATACAGTGTTTTTACCAGTTTTAATCACCAGGTCTGTTTGTTCTGGTGAGGACAAGACCTCTGTGGCTAATTTGGCTCCCGGTAAAAACACCCTGAACGATGAACACTGAAGTTATCCTAACTCGGAGAAGCCGGTTGTTTAACAATGAAGACAACAAATCCCATGATCCCATGCTTCATCACAGCGTCATCAATTTCCATCTTTTGTTATTGTTTTGATTGAGAAACCCTATTGGCAGAAATTACATATTGTGTGTTTAAAGCCATCTGTTATACAACTGTACCTTGTTACTAAATAACGACCATAACTAAAAATCTGATGTTCTTATGCTCAGGGGTTTACAACCAAACAGCACATGTTTATCTCTAATGGTTATTGAGATATTAATTACTTGATTTTAACACACATACAAGTAATGGTGTTATAGCATTTTAAAAGCATGCAGGTTTCTTTGACAATAGTCTCGTGGTTTGAAAAAAGGGGAAGAGGAGAGGCAATCAGAACGCGGGGGGAGAGATTCTGATTGTTGGGGGGGGGGGGAGCGTCCCAGGGTAAGAAGGGGAGTGGTTATACAATTATGTGTTTAGCCACACATTTTAGCACAGTTCCATCCTTGGTTCTGTTGGTATAATGGTGTTGTTGGATATTTTATTGGGTGTTATGGAAGCCCCCACTCATTAAGCTAGACAGTGTTCTGCTTAGGAATATCCTGCATTGCTTTCAGTGGCTCAGGTCTTTGAAGTGGAGGTAAAAAGGAGAGATTATTGATGTCCTTGTAGAAATTTTATGGTTGCCAGATCCTCCGCTGGAATAGCAGGAAAGGGACAGTGCATGGCAAGTTAAAATAAAGAAGCAGAAGCTTCAGGTTGAATTTGCAAAGACTGCATTGGAGAGCGACAAACTAAAACACACTGCACAAAATCACCAGTGGAAACATGAGGCTTGATTTGATGTTAACAGTTGTTTGAAATTGCTGCCTAAGTTTAACCAGGAAGAAATTGGGTAATTTTTTGAGGCATTTGAAAAAATGATGCAACATTTGGATCGGCCAGAGAATAAGTGGACACTGCTTATTCAGAGTGTGCTTGAAGGTAAAGCACAAGTTTAGGTCACTCCATCAGAAGCAAGGGGAGACCTACCTTGATGTTGCATAGCAGCAGGGAGCAGCTTTTGACAGGTGGCTAGCAGCATGTTAGGTCTTTACATTCCAAGACTTGTGTCAGCTGATTTTGGTGGAACCAAGCAGGTAGCTCCCGGTCTGAAAAGTGAAGCCAATGTGGAAGTGCTTTAAACCTGCATTCTTTCTAATGGCCAGCAGGGGGCGACTCCACTGGCTGCAAAAAGAAGTCTGATTGTATGGAAGTCTATGAGAAAGTGACCCTACTTCTCACTTCATTTATTACCTCAGTAAACACTTTCCTAATGAGTTTATGGTCTTAATTGCTAGTTTCAGGTCTTCTTTTATGCATCATTATGTTCATTTTGACAGAGTATAGGCATAGCTGTATTATAGATGAAATATGAAATAGCCATCGCTATTTCAGTGTGTTTTCAGTTCATGAAAATTAATTATAACATTTTGGTCACCTAAAAAAGTCTTGTTCAGCATTTGGTTGTTTAATCTGAGACCCTCTAAGGAGTCAGATGTTCAGTTTTTCCAGTGAGTACATTTTGTTTTAATGGTTTTAGGCCTGTTTTTCAACAGCAGAAATTAGCGTTAGCATTAGCATTATTACTGTCCATTTGCTTTGCTCTGAAAAGAAAAGAAGGAAAATCAGTTGCTCTGCTTGCAACTCAGCCTAGAGTAATTGCAGTAGACCCGTTGGGCATAACTCCTAGGCAACGTTCCCAGGTGGAATACCATATTCTTTGAAATTTTAGCAATGTTTGCTTTAATTTGCAGGTTTTTGAGTTATACCATGGAGCTAACCACTTTTGTTTTATTATCTTCTTTTTTAAAGGGGTGATGGAGTTGAGTGTCATTTGCAGTGAACAGTATCTAGTGAGGTGCGGCACTATCAACAAAATGATCAATTTGGGAGGGACTAAAATTTGCATAAGAGTCCTCTTGTATTTATACATGGCATTAAATTCACACAGCACTATCAGATAGACATCTAGTGAAGACATTTTTGTCTAATGGCAAGTAGTCTAGTAACAGGAATTCAAAAGTCATTAAGTAATGGTCTGATAAAATAGGATTTTGTGGAAAAACTATTAAATGTTCAATTTTGATGCCATATGTCAGAGCAAGGTCGAGGGTGTGGCAAAAAGATTCTTTTTTCAGGAGGGAGTCTTGATGAGAAGTGGATCTCACTGGGCCATCCTGCCAATAAGCACTGGACCACAGTAGCTCAGACTGTGTTACCCTAAAATATTAGGCTGGAAGCGTTGCGCTTGGCTCATGAAACTGCTATGGCTGGTCACCTTGGGATATGAAAAAACTCAGGAGAAGATAATGATAATTTCAGATAATTTCTGCTGGCCAGAATTGCACTATGCTGTGCTTCCATTCTGCCAAAGTTGTCAAGCCTGTCGGTTGGTAAACCCAATGAGGTGATTCCAGTAGCACCTTTGTGTTCTCCACCAATAATGCAGGAATTGTTTTCCTTTGTCCTGACTGACTGTGTGGGGACCATGGCCAAAACCGAAAAACGTAACAAATATCTAGGGACTATCATGGATGTAGCCACTAGATTCCCTGAAGTTGTAACCTTAAGAAATACCAAGGCCATCCAGTTGAGGTTCAGCATGACTGTGGAAAGAATTTTACCTCAAGATTTTTCCAGGAAGTTGTGCATGAACTAGCGATCAAGCAGATTATACCTTCTGCCTACTAACCTCAGTCTCAACGTGGCATTGAATGCTACCATCAGACTCTCAAGACCATGATAAAAGCCTACACTGTGAATTGTCCAGGAGACTGGGATGTAGCCATGCCATTGTTATTGCCGCCCTCTCAGTTCATGCCCATACACAAGTTCAAATGGGCTGAACCCAGTTAATTCACCCACTAAATTCCTCCTAAGACGGCAAAAGAGAAATTGTTGGAGCCCAAGGAGGGATTTGTTACATTGTCAGCACTCCAGAGCATAGACAGAAGACCAGGGTCTGTCATGTGAATCTCCTCAAGCCCTATTTTGAGTAGACACCCTTGTTCGTGTGGTTTTAGTGGTTCATGTTTACATTTGGATAACAGACTGTGCTTTTAAAAATATTTACCAGAACATTCATTTATCTAGAGGTGTAAGTCAGACCTTACCAGTTGTTTCTGCCTCCTGCTTTGAATTTGTTCATGTCTCTCCATCACCTGGCATCTGGGCTGCCTCTATGTGTTTCTCTTTCCTCCTTAACTCTTTCTTTAAATCTTGAATCAATTGCACCTTCTTCCCTCTTGAATCAGTTCTTCACTTTCTCCTTGTTTTTCTTTCAACACCATTAATATTACATCCTGTGATTCTTCCTCACTTTCATCTCTTCTCTCCTTATTCCTTCACTCACTCTGAAAATGTAAAAAGCTGTCCTTTTAAAAGTCTGACAGACCATGAAGCAGAACTTTAACTTGTATGGTGTTAATTGTAGTAATTGTGTATAAGTTCACACACAAGCACACTTTATGTTATAGAGTTAGTGTATCCTGGACATTGGTGCCATTGCTGCTTTCAGACAGGTCACTGTCTGTCTGAATAACTACCAATGGTAGTTATTCATTCTTGAAAGAGGGCCACTTGAACCATGTAATTCTGCTTTATACTTCTACAACATTTTAGAGAGAAATAATATATTTACTCAATTACATTTATCTGACAGTTGGAGTTATGAGTAACTTTTTTTTTTACAGAGGACACCATTGTCACAATGGCAGAAACTAGAGAAATTAAGTCCCGGGTTGAAAACGAGACATATAACCATTTACACCACTACAAATATCTCTCGAATTGAGCTAGCTTCTTTACAAAAAAAATTTTAAACAAATGGGATGAGCACATATTTTTTTTATTAAGGACCCCAGGTTATCATAGTGCTAACACATGCTAAACAGACTTCTCAATATTCTTCCTCTATAGTTTTAATACATGTGTTTGGGATGTAAAGAGCCTATAGTTGGATACCCCAGAGTTGAATAATGATCCATGATTAGACTGAGAGGTATTGATGGATGTTTTTAAGTTATTTTGCTGCTTTTCTAACAATCTCTTATTAACTTTTTTGTATCAGGAATTGGTTATATCCTTTTAAAAACTCAATTTCCAGCACGGAAATACTGGTACAACAGAACTGTTTGTGTTGTTTTTTTTTTAAATCACAGCTCACTTTAGCTGACATTTGGCAATAGTGACACAGAGTGTAGTGCCCAAATACCAACATTCATTAGCAGGAGTCAATAACTCTGCTGTGAGGGATGCTTTCTGGTTGATGTACAACAACATATAATTTATTATACATCTGAATCTGTGTCCAACCTGCAGCTCTGGAGAAGATGTCACTGAGCAATGGACCAGAGAATGGAGATACTGGGATCTCCAGTGAGACACCTTCAGAGGAAACCCCTTCGAAGCCTCCTGACACTGACTTCTCCTCCTAGAGTCCCAGCCAAGCCATCGTTATTAGGGGAGATAGCAACAGGATTGGTGGAAAAATCCCTTTCAAGAACTGAATCAAAGAATTCTATGACAAGCAGAAACAATCCCCCTCTTTTTTCCCATTTTCCTCTTGGTATTCTTGTGTGGTGGGATTTGGGGTTTTAGTCTGGGCATGTGGTAATCAGTCTGTTAACATGCACTGAAGTAACCAGATTACAGTCAGCTTTCTCCAGTAAGCTGATTTCTTAACTGTCATGCAATCAGCTATGTATCTTGGCTATGTATACATGTTACCAGTTTGCTAATTGGCTTTTTACATGTATGCATGCATGTGACAAAAGACTGCAGACAGGGAAAGTAAGTGGAGTGGCTGAATGAAAGGAGAGGTAATTACATGGAGTGATGCATTTTCATATTTAAAATAATTCCATCCAAAGATCGACTAACTCAAAGTGGCCTGTATAAGTCTAAATAAGTTGGTCTGTTAAATTCAGACATATTTGTGCTGTGAAGGAAAAGCTTCACTCTGTCACTCTGTCAGTTAGCTCCTACACAAACACACGCGCACACACACACACACACACACACACACACACACACACACACACACACACACAAAGTCAGAAAGTAGCGTATTCTATCACTAATACACTTAAAATCAGTAAGCCATGCTTTAGTGCACAGTAAAGAGCGCAGGTAAACTTGTTCCCCAATTGCTGATATTACCTGGTTTCTCTAAATAACCTGGTTACTTAAATGGATGAAAACACACTGAAAGTGTGAATTTGATATTTAGCTATGATACTAATGGGAATTAACAGGACAGCTGCATGCTAGAAAATGGCAGAAAAAGGAGAAGTCATCAAGCTGTCATGGAGGCACAGTAACATCAGGGAGGAAGAGATTACCAATTATTGAGAAATACTTGTAAGGGCCACTTTTCAGGACACTTGAAGAGTGTTTTGCTTCTGTTTGTATAGCTACTCATCTGGTCTTGGTAACACTATGACAAGACTACAGTATATTGTCCTATAGGGACTCTGGGAGAGGCTAGGAAAATATCTTAAAGAGAAAGTGAATGAAAAATGGCAGAGAATTTTTATACTCATTGTTTTAAAAAAAAGAGAATAAATCTATTAACCTTCTCAGATGTGATCACTTTAGCTAGCAAGAGCAAGACCATTCATGCTCATGCTTCATGCTTCAAATGAGATGTTAAATAAAATTTTGAATTGGAAAAACCCTGTCAAATATCAAATAGGAAAATGTGATCAAATCCTGCCTTTTTCAAACTTTTTTGAAACACATTTAAAACCGTATCAAACCACATAAATGGATACACTAAAAGTTAAAAAACAGTGGGCAAAATTTCTTTGGAGCTGCTTCTGGCTCTAAATTGAAATTCAGATTCGTTAAAATGCAGAATTTTTTTTATGGTTATAGTGTATCAAATATACATACGTACATTTACTTAATAAACCAACAATCTTATTAGTATTCTGTTTTTTGTTTGTTTTTTCCCTCTTATCCAACTGGGAAATCTGTAATAGAGGACTTTCAGGTGATGAATTTACCCTCTGGTGAGAGAGGGTCTCTTGGACTTTGGCAACAGTGGCTGAGAAGAAACGGATAATTCTAGCTGATTCTCACTTTGGGGGTTTCCTTCGTTTGAAGTTGGTATTTCAAAGCATAATGTGTCATAAAGGTCTGACAAGTACCATTTCAAAGGCTCCCCCAAATCCAATCTAGAACCGCGGCCTTCTTTTCTCAACAACTCATGTCCTATAAAGCCCTAGTAGTACTCCCATCCCCAATTTTTTTAGGGGGTCCTTGTCAAGTCATAAGGCCCTTCAGAGTCAGCATTCAGCAAAACAAACAATGAAGACAATGCCATATGTCCATTTAACACTGACGGTCATTTTCCCTCTTGTAGTTTTTTTTTTTTTTTTTTTTTTTTTGATGTAAACACAAAAAAGCATGTCAAAACATTGAATGCCTTACATTGCAAATACTCTCCCAAGTCCTTTAGGACAGTGTAATTATTTCAGTGACTGTACTTTTCATACTAGTCTATGAACTCAAAACCCTGTCCTGATATTATGTTCTAAATATTAGGTTGTGACTTTAATGTAGATGTTCCAGTGACCCCCTGTTATCCCGCCAAAGCTTTTTAACCTTGTTCCAGCACTGACATTTTTGGGCATGGTACTGTATGTTGAATATACAGAGGTGGGCACAATAACACTTGTTATGATATAATGTAATCCAGTACAGTCATTCTTAAGAATGGGGTCTTTCTCAACTTACACTAATTGCTGTACACCATATACTGTCATTGTTTTCTTTATTGTGTCGCGTTACATTCTATTGTAACACATTGTGTTTTGACAGGAACACCTCACAGTATAATGCAGTAAAATACAACCAACCATAAATCTAAACTAGTAAGTGAGTTGAATCAACACAGGCCTCATCAATGTGCTGTTGCAAAGATAGTGATTGAATACATTATTGTGCCCAGATCTTACATGTGTTACTCTGGCCCAAAGCAAGATGAGTACACCATATATACACACATATATATATGTATATATGTGTGTATATATATATATATATATATATATATATATATATATATATATATATATATATATATATGTATATATATATATATATATATATATATATATATATATATATATATATATATATATATATATATATATATATATATATATATATATATATATATATATATATGTATGTATATGTGTGTATGTGTGTATGTGTGTGTGTATATATATATATATATATATATATATATATATATATATATATATATATACACACATATATATACATATATACAGACAGCTGACAAATAAAAGGAAAAACTGGTATAGGTCTGAATGACTGAATTGACCCCTACAGTGAGGGGATCTGGTGGCTCTGTTGCTGTGGGGGGCATTTTGCTGGCATGATTTGGGTCTACTTGTCCCTTTAGAGGGAAGTTTCACTGCAAATCAATACAAAGTTGTTCTGAGTGATCAACTTTATCCTATGATGAAACATTTCTATCCTGATGGGAGTCTCCTCTAGGATGGCAATGCCCCAATTCACAGGGCACAAGGGATCACTGAATGGTTTGGATGAGTATAAAAATGATGTGATGTCAACCCAACTGAACACCTATGGGAGATTTTGGACTGGCGTGTTAGACAGCGCTCTCCACCACCACCATCATCATCATCATCATCATCTTCAAATGAGGGAATATCTTTTTGAAGAATGGTGTTCCTCCCTCCAGAAGAGTTCTAGAGACTTGTAGAATCAATGCCACGGCTGAGGAACACCATTCTCCAAAAAGATATTCCCTCTTTGGTGTTTTGATGATGGTGGTGGAGAGCACTGTCGAACACGTCAGTCCAAAATCTCCCATAGGTGATCAATTGGGTTGAGATCTGGTGACAGTGAAGGCCATAGCATATGATTCACATCATTTTCATACTCATCAAATCATTCAGTGACCCCTTGTGCCCTATGAATTGGGGCAATGTCATCCTGGAATAGACCATTCCCCACCGCAGTACCCCCACCGGTTTTTTCTTTAATTTGTCACCTGTCTGTATATATATGTCAGATTTTTTACATGCTTTTTGTTATTCTGTTTCCTTGGTGCTTGGTTTGTGTCCCTTAACTCTTCACATATATTATGATGTGTATCTTTATAGGTAATGCATTGAAGTTAAGCAATTTATTTAGCCTTTAAATAAAGTTTGGTTCTAATTTGACTTATTTGTGATACATTTGGAGAAAAATGTCTTCAGTGCCATAAAACACAGTATCAGAAATGAATAGGAATTCAGGTAAGACTGGATTCAGTCTTATTAGAATTCTTATTGAAAGTATTAAGACTTTTAAAGAATAAAAATCAGTTAGAGGTGGAAATTAATAGGTAAGAAAATTGAACACTATTGTGATTTTATAAAGCTTCAAGCAGGAAGATATTAATATTTTAGTCATGACCCTGTGGCTCCACCATTATTATCCAATGTTATCACTGGGAGTTATTTTCAGGTTTTCCTGTCTGGAGTAACGCCTGGGAAACACAGCTTGTGTGAACCTCAGCAGTGCGTGTGTGTCGCTTAACTGCTGTGTCTCGCACGCTTGAAGCATCCACACAGACAGCGTTGCTGCTGCGGTGCTTCTGCTGCCAGCTCTATCTTTCTACATAGAGTTTGGCTTTGATAATGGCCATCAATAATAGCTTGTTTCATATCATTTAATTATAAATATCATTTATATGTTTCATTCAGGAGACACCTGGGACACTGTGTGGTTGGGGCTGTTTTTGTCAGCCACATACACTCCTCAAAACAGACGTGTTTTTTTTTTTCATTATTTATTATATTGCTGAAGCTCCATGTGTCACCGACTCTCTGTACTGGAGTTCCCTGCCAGAGAGGCTCCCTGCCCTGGCGTGCACCGCATAGGCTGACCCGCAGTGGTGACACTTCATGTCTGTGACATATTCCTACAGATATAGACATTGAAACCATAGTGCAAGGTGTAATGTTACTGGTACGTTGTCATATGATTGTCAACAGATGCCTGACTACCGAACAGTGCAAAGGCCCTCTTGTAATTAGGGCCTGAGCACCTAGCCGTGCAAAGGCCCCATTGTATCTGAAGGAATAATTAAGGCTTGAGCACCGAACAGTGTGGGTGTGGCAAAATGGCTTGAAGGCACCCCCTACAAAATTTCAAATTTGAAACCCCTCCTTCAAAATTGATGTAAATGAACGAAATTTGGTAGGGACATGTATCATTGCCAGATGCACAGAACGCTGTTGCCATGGCGACGCGGCAAACTTTGATGTTTTGCCATGAAACAGGAAGTTGTTACAACGTTAACATACATTGCCCAATCTGCCCCAAATTTCTTATGCTTGATGAGGGTCCTGGCCTGAACACATCCACATGACAACATTGAGTCATAGGCAGAGCGCCACCTAATGTCAACAGTTATAACAATAGCTTAAACCCAAGTCGGCCATTTTAAATTTATTGCTCAATTTTGGCGATTTTGCATGCCTTGCATTTTAACGAACTCCTACAGAATTCATCATAACAACTTCAAAATCAGTGTGTGTCATCAAGACTAGGTTGTGATGAAAAGTTATCAAAATCTTGAGTTTTCGCTGGACGCTCTTGCCGTGGCAATGTGCCAAACTTTGACGTTTCGCCATGAAGCAGGAAGTTGCTGCAGCTTCAATGTACATTGTCCAACCTGCACCAAATTTCTCATACTTGATAAGAATCCTGTCCTGAACTGTTCTACATGTCAGTGTTGAGGCACTGTCATGGCACCCCCTACTGACAACAGGCAGTCAGCCTTACATGACAAACATCATCTGATTCACATGAAATTTTCAAGGTGTGGTCTACAGTTGATAAAAACAGCAACATGATGTATACTTAATGGGTGTCCTCTAGCAGCACAGAGTGGACACAGAAAATGATATTTAAGTCCTTCGTTCCATGTTCGATAAGAGTCCAGTCCTTTGTTTGTTTGTTCCTTTCTTTCTTCATTAGGGTCCGAGCCCACCAAAAGGCAAAGGCCCTATTGTATTTTGTGTGTTTGTTTCTGTCTTTCTTTATTGTTACGCCACTTCACACCTACATTTGACCCCCTAAACATGCTCAAAAACTCACCAAATTTGGCACGCATATCAGGTCTGGTGAAAAATTTGATAAAATGTAAAAATTAACCCCAAAGTGCCAAAATATGCTCAGGATACTTTTTTGAAACCATTTCAATTTTGACCCGAGGACAACAGGAGGGTTAACTGGCCGCCACGGCCCGTAGGAATGTTGTAGAGAGATCAAACCAAAATTCAATTATTCGTCTCATCAAGACCTACAAATCATACACTAACAGCCCTGACCAAAACCAACAGGAAGTCTGCAGTTAGCCTTTCAAAATAAGACTTTGCCTCAATTTTGGCCTCCGAACAAATGCTATCTCCTTCGAGGGCATTAATGGTATCGGCTTCAAACTTTAATAGATGACTTCTGACACTGTGCTGAAAAAAAGTTGTTAAAAACTTTGTAATAACTCAAACGGTTTGAATTTTATAAGCCCTGAAAGTTGCAGCGCCACATCACATCAAATTTACCCCTTACAATGTAAAACAATGGGGGAGGCATGGACTTTGTGTCAAACTGAGGCTTCTGACATCTTAACTATAAGTCTGACAACTTTCAAACCTGTATCAATGGATTCGCCACGAAATTCCCTGCTAAAATATGATTTTTAATGTAAGATTTGGCCAAAGTAATGGGATTTATGAGGATATTTAACCAGAAGTGTACTCTAAAATTCTCCTCTCCAACTGCTCCTCGTCATGTCACTTCCTCAGTGCTGTGACACATTTCGCAATACACAATCATTATAAAATAACAGGAGAAGCAAGAAAAGAATTCAAATATATGAGTATTTTTCTGTGTCCAGCTGCGGTTACATATTGTCTCTACACACCTGACAGTACACATTTCAATCAAACTTTGACCAGGTCATGTGGGTTAAAAGTCTTTACTTTTCCAAAAATAGACTTGATGAAAATTAGGAAATTAATTTATTTTAGACACAAACTCACTATGCTTCTGTATTGTCTGTTTCTCATAGTGCCACCTACTGTGCACAGAAAGTCTGCCTTACAACACACATCATCAGTTTAGCATGATATTATATAGTATGTTCTAAACAACATAAACCACAACATACCTTTATTTCACAGGTGTGTTTGTTATTTTGTGGATGTTTTCTAGCTCCAAATAGCTTCACCACTTCATGCACTGTCCGAAAAACGCCTGCGTATGAAGAAGTCCACATGCAGACCCACTGACCATGTCACAGCCCAATGTGCATGGGGTGCGAGGGCCCATTCATTGCTGCTTGCAGCTTTAATTATAAGGGCCTGAGCATCGAATGATGAGAAGGCCCTCTTGTAATTGAAGGAAGTCTTCTCTATTATTATTATTCTTCCTAAAGAAACACATTTTTGAGGGCCTAAACATGCTCTAAAACTTTGCACATTCGGCAGAAGTGGTGAATAATTTAATATTTTATGGGTGTTGGACAGGGGCGTGGCAAAATGGTTCAAGAATGTGCCCTACTAAATTTAAAATCTGAAGCCCGTCCTTTCAATTTCATGTAGATTAACGAAATTTGATATGCACATGTATCTTGTCCAGATTGTCCAAAAAAGCCTATTAGAGCCATACCCTAAATTCAACAGGAAGTCAGCCATTTTGAATTTAACTTCAATTCTTGCGCAGATTTAGCCATTTCCAGGCGTATTTTAACAAACTTCTCTTAGAGATTTAACCCCACCGACTTCAAATTTGGTCAGTGTCATCTAAAGATCTTTGTGATGAAAAGTTATCAAAATCTTTTGATAACTCTCTCTCGCTTTTATGCCATGAAAGAGGAAGTTTTTGTAACTCAAAAGTACATCGTTCAATCTGCACCAAATTTCTCATGCTTCATAGGGGTTCTAACCTGAACACATCTATGTGTCAATATTGAGTTATAGTCATAGCGCCACCTACTGGAAACAGGAAGTTACAGGTGCTATACTTGTACGACCTCTGTCTAGTAGGTTTAACAGATCCACTTCAAATTTGGTCAGAAAAGCCTTAAGAAGTTGATGATGCCATATTGTGAAACTTGTGAGTTTTCATTGAACACCGTTGCCGCGGTGATGCAGCGAATTTTGATGTTTCGCCATTGCAAAACAAACCATTGTAATTCAACTCTCCATGTAGTTGACAGTATGCACATAAAGCAGGCATTGCAATATTTAAAACAGACAAATGTGCATTATAAAGAACAGTGGCTCCAATGTAGAAGGTGGTGAAACACCTACAGATGTTAATGAAGACGAGCTTTTACATGATAGACTGCAACATTGTATTTTTCAGGACAAATGTCTCATGCCTGTTGATATCGGTCAGGAAGCACTGGATCAGTATTTTGATGATATATTGAATCTGGCTCCAGCAGAAGGGAATAGCCCAGTTAAATTGCTCTCATATCATTCAAATGAAGCTAAATGCTTCCCTGTGTTATTTCCACGTGGATGTAATACATACCATGGCTGTATCATGGTATGTATTACATCCAGTATCAATTGACATTGTCTTGTCATAAACAAAACAAAACAACAGCACTCACTAATCCATCTTCTTGTGTTTTTTAATTGTGGACTGTCCACAATTAAAAAACACACGAAGATGAGGGCTATTGTTTTGTTTTGTTTATTTAGTCTTTATCACAACTGTGCACCTGATACAATCTCAAGATTTGGAGTTGTGTGCACTGCTGCTCAGTACCATTGTCTTGTTATTTCAGTAAAAGAACTTTACATGCTGACAGAAAGTTTGCACAAAATGTAGAGTATATATTTACACAATACATGTCCTAGATTGAACAGGTTGTGTCAAATGTATCAGTAGCTTTAAGGAAAGGGAAAGGAGGTTGTACATCTCAAAAAATTTGTGATATGTTGAACAATGAAAAATCTTTAAGGAATAGGTTGCAGTTTGATGATGGGTTTTGTTTACTTTGATCAATCAGAGGTACTCCAGCTTTTTGGCTGGAGCACAGAGTGACCTGCTAGCTTGTATTAGTCAACTTGGTATACCTACTTGGTTTTTTTCGTTTTCCTCTGCTGATATGCGCTGGAGAAATCTTCTCTATAGTATTTTGAAACAGGAAGGGAGAACAGTCTGCCTTATTGTTGAAAAGGCAGATTAATGATGTTTGGGTAAATCAATATAGCAAACCACTGTAAAAATGTTGGAATGCTAACATAGATATCCAATATGTTGTTGATGCATACGCATGTGTAGTATATATCGTTTCTTATGTTAGTAAAGCAGAAAATATAATGGAAATGTTGTTACAAAATGCACAAAGAGAAGCATCTAAAGGATGAAATCTTAATGCAAAAGATGCACTAAAAATGCACTAGAAGTATTCATTTACAGAGCAGAAATGTTTGTGCTCAAGAAGCTGTATATAGATTGATAAATATGCATCTAATAGAATGTTCTAGAAAAGTAGATTTTGTGCCAACAGGTAACAATAGTTAAAATTAGTAAGCCTTTAAGAGAATTGAAAAAGGCGTCATCACATGACCTTACCACAGAAGATGTGTGGATGACTAGCACTGTTGATCGTTTTAAAAACAGGCCAAAAGATGCTACTTTCAATGACGTGTATTGCAACATTAATATCAGAATATTGTTTTTTGTACAAAAATGAAACATCTCAAAACAGGATTAAATTAAAAAAAGATTTTTGTTATGTTATAAAAAGGAGACGAATACAACCAGCAGTTGTATGTCATACATGCTTTTCTGTGACAAAGAATCCAGAATCATTTTAACAAACTAATTTGCAAATGTTCCTGCTATATCATGAAGATAATGAACTAAAACCTTCAAGCTTTGAATCTTTTGAACAGTTTTACAAATGGTCATGTAACATTTATTGATGGCTCAAAGCATTTGGTCAAGTCAGTCATTTACAGAAATAGAAACATGTTTGAAATTGATGTAGGTGAATTGGATAATATCAAAAATTCGACTGATGATAATGGTGTGATGGTGTGATTGAAGATGCTTGGTGTGAGCTGTGCCTAGAACAGGAACTTGAACATTTAGAGTGTGAACAATAACAGAAAGAAAAAGAACAGATACTGGTCAAACTTGTGGAGAACATTCCAGATTTAGCAGTTAGTAGTCAAGAAATTGCACATTTGAAGAAAAACAATAACATCATGTGTCATCAGACGTGACAGTTTGGCATTGATTAGATCTTTGAATGAGACACAGCTGTCTATTTTTTTTTAATCAAATTAGACAATGGTGCTTAAACAAAGTCATGGGGAAAAAGCAAGTGCGATTATATGTTTTTATTACAGGTGGTGGGACAGGGACAGGAAAAAGTCATTTAATCAAGGCTATTCAATATGAAGCAGTGAGGTTATTATTAACTGTGTGTCAGCATCCTGACAAGATTTGTGTGTTAACTGCTCCTACAGGGATTGTTGCACACAATTTGCATGCAACCACTATTCACCACACATTTAGCATTGAAAAAGAGACATGCTTACCTTACACACCTTTGGGTGAAGAGAAGCTTAATTCTTTATGTGCTAAATATAGTAATCTACAAATTTTAATAGATGAAAATCCATGGTTGATAACAAACTGTTGGCATATATTCATGGTAGATTAAGACAGATAAGACAAAGTGCTGATGTTTCCCCATCTGGAAATGTAAGTGTAATTGGTGTTGGAGATTTTTTTTCCAGTTGCCCTCAGTGAAAGAGAAACCCCTGTATATAGATGAGGTAGGTGTTAACTTGTGGTCTAGTGTATTTAAAGTTGTTGAATTGCAAATAATTGATAGGCAGAAAGATTAACGTTGTTAAACAGGTTGAGAACACGTTCCAAAGGGACACCCATGTTAAACAGTGACATTGAAATATTGAAACAGTGTGAAACTGGTGTAGACAGCTCAGCTTTATACATATTCCCGACAAATAAGCAAGTGAACAAGCATAATGTTGAGCTGTTATTTTAAACTTGTCCTGAATATGTAGAGATGCTCAGGATTTTGTGAATAATAACACTAACAAAGGACATCATGCCAAAACATATAATACATGTTTGGCTGAAAAGTTGATTTTAGGGAAATATATAGATGCTATGGATGGTCTGGTTAATGGAGTATGTGGCACAGTAACACATATAGCTGGTTCTAACAAAAACAAGTTTCCTCAAACAGTGTATGTTCAATTTGATGACAAACAAGGCACTCAGAGGAAGAAACAATGTGCATATGCCTCAACAGACTTAATGAATTCTATTGGTATCGAAGCAGAATAAGGAAAAGTCAGTAATAAAGGTGAGTTGCAACAACAGTTCCCTCTTAAACTTGCTTGGGCTTGTACAGTACATAAAGTACAAGGTGTTACTGTTGATGAAGCTGTTGCATCCCTGAAGAAAATATTTGCAGCTGGACAGGCATGTGTCGCATTAAGTTGAGTTAGAAGCTTGTCAGTTTGCCAGTTAATTATTAAATATTTTTAAGACAAGGACATATATTGTAATGGCAGCATTAAGGATACAATTCAGAGTATGCCCCCCGTCTTGACAGAAAATATTACAAGACATACATTGAATACATATACTTTACTGTGTTTTTGATGAATGTGCAAAACTTGAAATGTCATGTATCAGATTTGGCATTGTGTACACAGCAGAAACATGGCTAACTGAAGCTTTCTCCTTTGAAAAGATAAAGATGAATGACTATAATTTTCATAACTGTCCACAAAGTTCATCATAGAGTAGCAGCAACCCAAAGCTGATCTCATTGCAAGAGCAACAGCATGGTGAGTTGGCATGTATACTGCAGACAATGTGGCATATAACATTATCAAAGTAACACATGTCAATTTGGATTGTTTAGTTTGTAACTATGGCAAACTAGGCAAGTTACTTAATTGGCTAGATTCAGAAAGAAACACAATTGCTGTTATGAGAGATTTCAATGATGACATTTTAAAATCATCAGCAATCTTCAAGTTTATAACAAACAAAGGACATGTTCAACATGTCACAACACCCGTAACAGAGTAAGGCATGCTAATTGATCATGATTGTATGTTCTTTTAAATGTACAACTTTCCAAAATGACAAGGTGAAATAACTTCAGGCTGTAACAGCTGTAGGTTTAACTCATGTGTTAAGCTTTGTTTGACAACAAATGCGATAGAGGGTTCACATCACTGGGGATTCTTTATCTTTACTGATTCAAATAAAGCTGTATTGCAGTGGTACTGTCACTCCGCCATACAATTACCAAAATTAATACTCTATTCAATTGTTAGCTTTTATGTGGTCAAATATACAAAGAGGATTATATAATGATGAGACATTGACCTCTGAACTTGAACTTTTTTGCTGTGATTTCACTGCTACTAAAACAGGTTTCTTTTTCTGCATCACAACAGCATTTATAATTAAAACTTGTATGTAGGTGAATAGGTAGGCAGGTATTTTATTAATCAACAGAGGGAAATTTCTTTTTTACAGCAACGATAACAACATACAGATTAGAATAACATAATAAGAATAAAAATGACAATAATGGTAGTAATAAGAATAATGAAAAAAAAAAGAATTCTATACGATTGAGATATACAAATATGAAATATAAAAATGCTATGTATGCTAAATGTATTGACAAACATTTAGCTCATATATAGTGCTTATTCAAAACTGCACTAATTGCATAATTATCCACAGGTACAATTTTGCCATATTATGAAATACTGTCACTCATACAAATGTGGAAATACACAAATGCTACTTCAAGTAAAGTATTGACAAACATTTAGCTCATATATATCGCCGATTTTAAACTACACTAATTACAGAATTATCCACAATACTTTTATGTCATAATAAAAATTCTTGTCACTGAAATGCTGTTGTTAATGCAGGTTTTGCTTTACCTTCCATGTAGCGTCAAAAAGCAAAAGGCACTTGTAATGGTACTCCTGGTTTACTGGGATGGGGTTCAATTCCCTGCAGTGTCCTGCTAATTGTTTTGACATTTACATGAAAGCATATTATTTTCAATCAATTAATGGTCTCTAACAACTTTCATTATCTTCTATAACACTAAACAACTTCTTGTAACTCAGTACATTAGAACTAATAACTGTGACTAACTTTCATAACACTGGTTTTTTTCATGTATTGTGACACATATATTTCTATCAATTTCAGTGTTATTCGACACAAACTAGTAACTTTTCATCAGAATCAAACCAGGCTCACACGTAATGCTCTATTGCACTAGCAGAGTCACGGCACACACAGTATATGCATTTTCATATGTTTCTATCAATTTCAGTGTTATTCGACACAAACTAGTCACTTTTCATCAGAATCGAACCGGGCTCACAACTAATGCTTTATTGTAGTAGCAGAGTCACGGCACACACATTATATGCATTTTCACATGTTTCTATCAATTTCAGTGTTATTCGACACAAACTAGTCACTTTTCATCAGAATCGATGCAGACTCATCCAAAACGCTGTATTGTACTAGCAGAGTCAGGGCACACACAGTATATGCATTTTCATATGTTTCTATCAATTTCAGTGTTATTGGACACAAACTAGTCACTTTTCATCAGAATTGAGCCAGACTCACACCTAATGCTTTATTGTACTAGCAGAGTCACGGCACACACAGTATATGCATTTTCATATGTTTCTATCAATTTCAGTGTTATTCGACACAAAGTAGTCACTTTTCATCAAAATCGAGCCAGACTCACACCTAAGGCTTGACTGTACTAGCAGAGTCACGGCACACACGGTCTATGCTTTTTCATATCTTTCTATCAATTTCAGTGTTATTCGACACAAACTAGTCACTTTTCATCAGAATCGAACCAGGCTCACACGTAATGCTCTATTGCACTAGCAGAGTCACGGCACACACAGTATATGCATTTTCATATGTTTCTATCAATTTCAGTGTTATTTGACACAAACTAGTCACTTTTCATCAGAATCGAGCCAGACTCACACCTAATGCTTTATTGTACTAGCAGAGTCACGGCACACACAGTATATGCATTTTCATATCTTTCTATCAATTTCAGTGTTATTCGACACAAACTAGTCACTTTTCATCAGAATTGAGCCAGACTCACACCTAAGGCTTGATTGTAATAGCAGAGTCACGGCACACACAGTATATGCATTTTCATATCTTTCTATCAATTTCAGTGTTATTGGACACAAACTAGTCACTTTTCATCAGAATCAATGCAGACTCATCCAAAACGCTCTATTGTACTAGCAGAGTCACGGCACACAAAGTATATGCATTTTCATCTCTTTCTATCAATTTCAGTGTTATTGGACACAAACTAGTCACTTTTCATCAAAATTGAGCCAGACTCACACCTAAGGCTTGACTGTACTAGCAGAGTCACGGCACACACAGTATATGCATTTTCACGTTTCTATCAATTTCAGTGTTATTCGACACAAACTAGTCACTTTTCATCAAAATTGAGCCAGACTCACACCTAAGGCTTGACTGTACTAGCAGAGTCACAGCACATACAGTATATGCATTTTCATATGTTTCTATCAATTTCAGTGTTATCGGACACAAACTAATCACTTTTCATCAGAATCGAGAGAGACTCTTACCTAATGCTTTATTGTAGTAGCAGAGTCACGGCACACACAGTATATGCATTTTCACATGTTTCTATCAATTTCAGTGTTATTGGACACAAACTAATCACTTTTCATCAGAATCGATGCAGACTCATCCAAACAGCTTTATTGTTCTAACAGAGTCAGGGCACACACGGTATATGCTTTTTCATATGTTTCTATCAATTTCAGTGTTATTGGACACAAACTGCATTTTCATCAGAATCGATGCAGACTCATCCAAAACGCTGTATTGTACTAGCAGAGTCAGGGCACACACAGTATATGCATTTTCATATGTTTCTATCAATTTCAGTGTTATTGGACACAAACTAGTCACTTTTCATCAGAATCGATGCAGACTCATCCAAAACGCTGTATTGTACTAGCAGAGTCAGGGCACACACAGTATATGCATTTTCATATGTTTCTATCAATTTCAGTGTTATTGGACACAAACTAGTCACTTTTCATCAGAATTGAGCCAGACTCACACCTAATGCTTTATTGTACTAGCAGAGTCACGGCACACACAGTATATGCATTTTCATATGTTTCTATCAATTTCAGTGTTATTCGACACAAAGTAGTCACTTTTCATCAAAATCGAGCCAGACTCACACCTAAGGCTTGACTGTACTAGCAGAGTCACGGCACACACGGTCTATGCTTTTTCATATCTTTCTATCAATTTCAGTGTTATTCGACACAAACTAGTCACTTTTCATCAGAATCGAACCAGGCTCACACGTAATGCTCTATTGCACTAGCAGAGTCACGGCACACACAGTATATGCATTTTCATATGTTTCTATCAATTTCAGTGTTATTTGACACAAACTAGTCACTTTTCATCAGAATCGAGCCAGACTCACACCTAATGCTTTATTGTACTAGCAGAGTCACGGCACACACAGTATATGCATTTTCATATCTTTCTATCAATTTCAGTGTTATTGGACACAAACTAGTCACTTTTCATCAGAATCGATGCAGACTCATCCAAAACGCTGTATTGTACTAGCAGAGTCAGGGCACACACAGTATATGCATTTTCATATGTTTCTGTCAATTTCAGTGTTATTGGACACAAACTAGTCACTTTTCATCAGAATTGAGCCAGACTCACACCTAATGCTTTATTGTACTAGCAGAGTCACGGCACACACAGTATATGCATTTTCATATGTTTCTATCAATTTCAGTGTTATTCGACACAAAGTAGTCACTTTTCATCAAAATCGAGCCAGACTCACACCTAAGGCTTGACTGTACTAGCAGAGTCACGGCACACACGGTCTATGCTTTTTCATATCTTTCTATCAATTTCAGTGTTATTCGACACAAACTAGTCACTTTTCATCAGAATCGAACCAGGCTCACACGTAATGCTCTATTGCACTAGCAGAGTCACGGCACACACAGTATATGCATTTTCATATGTTTCTATCAATTTCAGTGTTATTTGACACAAACTAGTCACTTTTCATCAGAATCGAGCCAGACTCACACCTAATGCTTTATTGTACTAGCAGAGTCACGGCACACACAGTATATGCATTTTCATATCTTTCTATCAATTTCAGTGTTATTCGACACAAACTAGTCACTTTTCATCAGAATTGAGCCAGACTCACACCTAAGGCTTGATTGTAATAGCAGAGTCACGGCACACACAGTATATGCATTTTCATATCTTTCTATCAATTTCAGTGTTATTGGACACAAACTAGTCACTTTTCATCAGAATCAATGCAGACTCATCCAAAACGCTCTATTGTACTAGCAGAGTCACGGCACACACAGTATATGCATTTTCATCTCTTTCTATCAATTTCAGTGTTATTCGACACAAACTAGTCACTTTTCATCAAAATTGAGCCAGACTCACACCTAAGGCTTGACTGTACTAGCAGAGTCACAGCACATACAGTATATGCATTTTCATATGTTTCTATCAATTTCAGTGTTATCGGACACAAACTAATCACTTTTCATCAGAATCGATGCAGACTCATCCAAACAGCTTTATTGTTCTAACAGAGTCAGGGCACACACGGTATATGCTTTTTCATATGTTTCTATCAATTTCAGTGTTATTGGACACGAACTGCATTTTCATATGTTTCTATCAATTTCAGTGTTATTGGACACAAACTAGTCACTTTTCATCAGAATCGAGAAAGACTCACACCTAATGCTTTATTATAGTAGCAGAGTCAGGGCACACACAGTATATGCATTTTCACATGTTTCTATCAATTTCAGTGTTATTCGACACAAACTAGTCACTTTTCATCAGAATCGATACAGATTCATCCAAAACGCTGTATTGTACTAGCAGAGTCACGGCACACACAGTATATGCATTTTCATCTCTTTCTATCAATTTCAGTGTTATTCGACACAAACTAGTCACTTTTCATCAGAATCGAGAGAGACTCACACCTAATGCTTGACTGTACTAGCAGAGTCACAGCACATACAATATATGCATTTTCATATGTTTCTATCAATTTCAGTGTTATTGGACACAAACTAGTCACTTTTCATCAGAATCGAGAGACTCACACCTAATGCTTTATTGTAGTAGCAGAGTCACGGCACACACAGTATATGCATTTTCACATGTTTCTATCAATTTCAGTGTTATTGGACAAAAACTAATCACTTTTCATCAGAATCGATGCAGACTCATCCAAACAGCTTTATTGTACTAGCAGAGTCACGGCACACACAGTATATGCATTGTCATATGTTTCTATCAATTTCAGTGTTATTCGACACAAACTAGTCATTTTTCATCAGAATCGAGCCAGACTCACACCTAATGCTTTATTGTACTAGCAGAGTCACGGCACACACAGTATATGCATTTTCATATGTTTCTATCAATTTCAGTTTTATTGGAAACAAACTAGTCACTTTTCATCAGAATCGATGCAGACTCATCCAAACAGCTTTATTGTACTAGCAGAGTCACGGCACACACGGTATATGCTTTTTCATATGTTTCTATCAATTTCAGTGTTATTGGACACAAAATAGTAACTTTTCATCAGAATTGAGCCAGACTCACACCTAATGCTTTATTGTACTAGCAGAGTCACGGCACACACAGTATATGCATTTTCATATGTTTCTATCAATTTCAGTGTTATTCGACATAAACTAGTCACTTTTCATCAGAATTGAGCCAGACTCACACCTAAGGCTTGACTGTACTAGCAGAGTCACAGCACACATGCATGTTTCTATCAATTTCAGTGTTATTCGACACAAACTAGTCACTTTTCATCAGAATCGAGCCAGACTCACACCTAATGCTTTATTGTACTAGCAGAGTCACGGCACACACAGTATATGCATTTTCAGATGTTACTGTCAATTTCAGTGTTATTCGACACAAACTAGTCACTTTTCATCAGAATCGATGCAGATTCATCCAAAACGCTGTATTGTACTAGCAGAGTCACGGCACACACAGTATATGCATTTTCATATGTTTCTATCAATTTCAGTGTTATTGGACACAAACTGGTCACTTTTCATCAGAATCGATGCAGACTCATCCAAAACCCTCTATTGTACTAGCAGAGTCACGGCACACACAGTATATGCATTTATATCTCTTTCTATCAATTTCAGTGTTATTGGACACAAACTAATCACTTTTCATCAGAATCGAGCCAGACTCACACCTAAGGCTTGACTGTACTAGCAGAGTCACAGCACACATGCATGTTTCTATCAATTTCAGTGTTATTTGACACAAACTAGTCACTTTTCATCAGAATCGAGCCAGACTCACACCTAATGCTTTATTGTACTAGCAGAGTCACGGCACACACAGTATATGCATTTTCATATCTTTCTATCAATTTCAGTGTTATTCGACACAAACTAGTCACTTTTCATCAGAATTGAGCCAGACTCACATCTAAGGCTTGATTGTAATAGCAGAGTCACGGCACACACAGTATATGCATTTTCATATCTTTCTATCAATTTCAGTGTTATTGGACACAAACTAGTCACTTTTCATCAGAATCAATGCAGACTCATCCAAAACGCTCTATTGTACTAGCAGAGTCACGGCACACACAGTATATGCATTTTCATCTCTTTCTATCAATTTCAGTGTTATTGGACACAAACTAGTCACTTTTCATCAAAATTGAGCCAGACTCACACCTAAGGCTTGACTGTACTAGCAGAGTCACGGCACACACAGTATATGCATTTTCACGTTTCTATCAATTTCAGTGTTATTCGACACAAACTAGTCACTTTTCATCAAAATTGAGCCAGACTCACACCTAAGGCTTGACTGTACTAGCAGAGTCACAGCACATACAGTATATGCATTTTCATATGTTTCTATCAATTTCAGTGTTATCGGACACAAACTAATCACTTTTCATCAGAATCGAGAGAGACTCTTACCTAATGCTTTATTGTAGTAGCAGAGTCACGGCACACACAGTATATGCATTTTCACATGTTTCTATCAATTTCAGTGTTATTGGACACAAACTAGTCACTTTTCATCAGAATCGATGCAGACTCATCCAAACAGCTTTATTGTTCTAACAGAGTCAGGGCACACACGGTATATGCTTTTTCATATGTTTCTATCAATTTCAGTGTTATTGGACACAAACTGCATTTTCATATGTTTCTATCAATTTCAGTGTTATTGGACACAAACTAGTCACTTTTCATCAGAATCGAGAAAGACTCACACCTAATGCTTTATTATAATAGCAGAGTCACGGCACACACAGTATATGCATTTTCACATGTTTCTATCAATTTCAGTGTTATTCGACACAAACTAGTCACTTTTCATCAGAATCGATACAGATTCATCCAAAACGCTGTATTGTACTAGCAGAGTCACGGCACACACAGTATATGCATTTTCATCTCTTTCTATCAATTTCAGTGTTATTCGACACAAACTAGTCACTTTTCATCAGAATCGAGAGAGACTCACACCTAATGCTTGACTGTACTAGCAGAGTCACAGCACATACAATATATGCATTTTCATATGTTTCTATCAATTTCAGTGTTATTGGACACAAACTAGTCACTTTTCATCAGAATCGAGAGACTCACACCTAATGCTTTATTGTAGTAGCAGAGTCACGGCACACACAGTATATGCATTTTCACATGTTTCTATCAATTTCAGTGTTATTGGACAAAAACTAATCACTTTTCATCAGAATCGATGCAGACTTATCCAAAACGCTCTATTGTACTAGCAGAGTCACGGCACACACAGTATATGCATTGTCATATGTTTCTATCAATTTCAGTGTTATTCGACACAAACTAGTCATTTTTCATCAGAATCGAGCCAGACTCACACCTAATGCTTTATTGTACTAGCAGAGTCACGGCACACACAGTATATGCATTTTCATATGTTTCTATCAATTTCAGTTTTATTGGAAACAAACTAGTCACTTTTCATCAGAATCGATGCAGACTCATCCAAACAGCTTTATTGTACTAGCAGAGTCACGGCACACACGGTATATGCTTTTTCATATGTTTCTATCAATTTCAGTGTTATTGGACACAAAATAGTAACTTTTCATCAGAATTGAGCCAGACTCACACCTAATGCTTTATTGTACTAGCAGAGTCACGGCACACACAGTATATGCATTTTCATATGTTTCTATCAATTTCAGTGTTATTCGACATAAACTAGTCACTTTTCATCAGAATTGAGCCAGACTCACACCTAAGGCTTGACTGTACTAGCAGAGTCACAGCACACATGCATGTTTCTATCAATTTCAGTGTTATTCGACACAAACTAGTCACTTTTCATCAGAATCGAGCCAGACTCACACCTAATGCTTTATTGTACTAGCAGAGTCACGGCACACACAGTATATGCATTTTCAGATGTTACTGTCAATTTCAGTGTTATTCGACACAAACTAGTCACTTTTCATGAGAATCGATGCAGATTCATCCAAAACGCTGTATTGTACTAGCAGAGTCACGGCACACACAGTATATGCATTTTCATATGTTTCTATCAATTTCAGTGTTATTGGACACAAACTGGTCACTTTTCATCAGAATCGATGCAGACTCATCCAAAACCCTCTATTGTACTAGCAGAGTCACGGCACACACAGTATATGCATTTATATCTCTTTCTATCAATTTCAGTGTTATTGGACACAAACTAATCACTTTTCATCAGAATCGAGCCAGACTCACACCTAAGGCTTGACTGTACTAGCAGAGTCACAGCACACATGCATGTTTCTATCAATTTCAGTGTTATTTGACACAAACTAGTCACTTTTCATCAGAATCGAGCCAGACTCACACCTAATGCTTTATTGTACTAGCAGAGTCACGGCACACACAGTATATGCATTTTCATATCTTTCTATCAATTTCAGTGTTATTCGACACAAACTAGTCACTTTTCATCAGAATTGAGCCAGACTCACATCTAAGGCTTGATTGTAATAGCAGAGTCACGGCACACACAGTATATGCATTTTCATATCTTTCTATCAATTTCAGTGTTATTGGACACAAACTAGTCACTTTTCATCAGAATCAATGCAGACTCATCCAAAACGCTCTATTGTACTAGCAGAGTCACGGCACACACAGTATATGCATTTTCATCTCTTTCTATCAATTTCAGTGTTATTGGACACAAACTAGTCACTTTTCATCAAAATTGAGCCAGACTCACACCTAAGGCTTGACTGTACTAGCAGAGTCACGGCACACACAGTATATGCATTTTCACGTTTCTATCAATTTCAGTGTTATTCGACACAAACTAGTCACTTTTCATCAAAATTGAGCCAGACTCACACCTAAGGCTTGACTGTACTAGCAGAGTCACAGCACATACAGTATATGCATTTTCATATGTTTCTATCAATTTCAGTGTTATCGGACACAAACTAATCACTTTTCATCAGAATCGAGAGAGACTCTTACCTAATGCTTTATTGTAGTAGCAGAGTCACGGCACACACAGTATATGCATTTTCACATGTTTCTATCAATTTCAGTGTTATTGGACACAAACTAGTCACTTTTCATCAGAATCGATGCAGACTCATCCAAACAGCTTTATTGTTCTAAAAGAGTCAGGGCACACACGGTATATGCTTTTTCATATGTTTCTATCAATTTCAGTGTTATTGGACACAAACTGCATTTTCATATGTTTCTATCAATTTCAGTGTTATTGGACACAAACTAGTCACTTTTCATCAGAATCGAGAAAGACTCACACCTAATGCTTTATTATAATAGCAGAGTCACGGCACACACAGTATATGCATTTTCACATGTTTCTATCAATTTCAGTGTTATTCGACACAAACTAGTCACTTTTCATCAGAATCGATACAGATTCATCCAAAACGCTGTATTGTATTAGCAGAGTCACGGCACACACAGTATATGCATTTTCATCTCTTTCTATCAATTTCAGTGTTATTCGACACAAACTAGTCACTTTTCATCAGAATCGAGAGAGACTCACACCTAATGCTTGACTGTACTAGCAGAGTCACAGCACATACAGTATATGCATTTTCATATGTTTCTATCAATTTCAGTGTTATTGGACACAAACTAGTCACTTTTCATCAGAATCGAGAGACTCACACCTAATGCTTTATTGTAGTAGCAGAGTCACGGCACACACAGTATATGCATTTTCACATGTTTCTATCAATTTCAGTGTTATTGGACAAAAACTAATCACTTTTCATCAGAATCGATGCAGACTCATCCAAACAGCTTTATTGTTCAAACAGAGTCAGGGCACACACGGTATATGCTTTTTCATATGTTTCTATCAATTTCAGTGTTTTTGGACATAAACTATTCACTTTTCATCAGAATCGAAGCAGACTTATCCAAAACGCTCTATTGTACTAGCAGAGTCACGGCACACACAGTATATGCATTGTCATATGTTTCTATCAATTTCAGTGTTATTCGACACAAACTAGTCATTTTTCATCAGAATCGAGCCAGACTCACACCTAATGCTTTATTGTACTAGCAGAGTCACGGCACACACAGTATATGCATTTTCATATGTTTCTATCAATTTCAGTTTTATTGGAAACAAACTAGTCACTTTTCATCAGAATCGATGCAGACTCATCCAAACAGCTTTATTGTACTAGCAGAGTCACGGCACACACGGTATATGCTTTTTCATATGTTTCTATCAATTTCAGTGTTATTGGACACAAAATAGTAACTTTTCATCAGAATTGAGCCAGACTCACACCTAATGCTTTATTGTACTAGCAGAGTCACGGAACACACAGTATATGCATTTTCATATGTTTCTATCAATTTCAGTGTTATTCGACATAAACTAGTCACTTTTCATCAGAATTGAGCCAGACTCACACCTAAGGCTTGACTGTACTAGCAGAGTCACAGCACACATGCATGTTTCTATCAATTTCAGTGTTATTCGACACAAACTAGTCACTTTTCATCAGATTCGAGCCAGACTCACACCTAATGCTTTATTGTACTAGCAGAGTCACGGCACACACAGTATATGCATTTTCAGATGTTACTATCAATTTCAGTGTTATTCGACACAAACTAGTCACTTTTCATCAGAATCGATGCAGATTCATCCAAAACGCTGTATTGTACTAGCAGAGTCACGGCACACACAGTATATGCATTTTCATATGTTTCTATCAATTTCAGTGTTATTGGACACAAACTGGTCACTTTTCATCAGAATCGATGCAGACTCATCCAAAACCCTCTATTGTACTAGCAGAGTCACGGCACACACAGTATATGCATTTATATCTCTTTCTATCAATTTCAGTGTTATTGGACACAAACTAATCACTTTTCATCAGAATCGAGCCAGACTCACACCTAAGGCTTGACTGTACTAGCAGAGTCACAGCACACATGCATGTTTCTATCAATTTCAGTGTTATTTGACACAAACTAGTCACTTTTCATCAGAATCGAGCCAGACTCACACCTAATGCTTTATTGTACCAGCAGAGTCACGGCACACACAGTATATGCATTTTCATATCTTTCTATCAATTTCAGTGTTATTCGACACAAACTAGTCACTTTTCATCAGAATTGAGCCAGACTCACATCTAAGGCTTGATTGTAATAGCAGAGTCACGGCACACACAGTATATGCATTTTCATATCTTTCTATCAATTTCAGTGTTATTGGACACAAACTAGTCACTTTTCATCAGAATCAATGCAGACTCATCCAAAACACTCTATTGTACTAGCAGAGTCACGGCACACACAGTATATGCATTTTCATCTCTTTCTATCAATTTCAGTGTTATTGGACACAAACTAGTCACTTTTCATCAAAATTGAGCCAGACTCACACCTAAGGCTTGACTGTACTAGCAGAGTCACGGCACACACAGTATATGCATTTTCACGTTTCTATCAATTTCAGTGTTATTCGACACAAACTAGTCACTTTTCATCAAAATTGAGCCAGACTCACACCTAAGGCTTGACTGTACTAGCAGAGTCACAGCACATACAGTATATGCATTTTCATATGTTTCTATCAATTTCAGTGTTATCGGACACAAACTAATCACTTTTCATCAGAATCGAGAGAGACTCTTACCTAATGCTTTATTGTAGTAGCAGAGTCACGGCACACACAGTATATGCATTTTCACATGTTTCTATCAATTTCAGTGTTATTGGACACAAACTAGTCACTTTTCATCAGAATCGATGCAGACTCATCCAAACAGCTTTATTGTTCTAACAGAGTCAGGGCACACACGGTATATGCTTTTTCATATGTTTCTATCAATTTCAGTGTTATTGGACACAAACTGCATTTTCATATGTTTCTATCAATTTCAGTGTTATTGGACACAAACTAGTCACTTTTCATCAGAATCGAGAAAGACTCACACCTAATGCTTTATTATAATAGCAGAGTCAGGGCACACACAGTATATGCATTTTCACATGTTTCTATCAATTTCAGTGTTATTCGACACAAACTAGTCACTTTTCATCAGAATCGATGCAGATTCATCCAAAACGCTGTATTGTACTAGCAGAGTCACGGCACACACAGTATATGAATTTTCATCTCTTTCTATCAATTTCAGTGTTATTGGACACAAACTGCATTTTCATATGTTTCTATCAATTTCAGTGTTATTCGACACAAACTAGTCACTTTTCATCAGAATCGAGAGAGACTCACACCTAATGCTTGACTGTACTAGCAGAGTCACAGCACATACAGTATATGCATTTTCATATGTTTCTATCAATTTCAGTGTTATTGGACACAAACTAGTCACTTTTCATCAGAATCGAGAGACTCACACCTAATGCTTTATTGTAGTAGCAGAGTCACGGCACACACAGTATATGCATTTTCACATGTTTCTATCAATTTCAGTGTTATTGGACAAAAACTAATCACTTTTCATCAGAATCGATGCAGACTCATCCAAACAGCTTTATTGTTCAAACAGAGTCAGGGCACACACGGTATATGCTTTTTCATATGTTTCTATCAATTTCAGTGTTTTTGGACATAAACTATTCACTTTTCATCAGAATCGATGCAGACTCATCCAAACAGCTTTATTGTACTAGCAGAGTCACGGCACACACGGTATATGCTTTTTCATATGTTTCTATCAATTTCAGTGTTATTGGACACAAAATAGTAACTTTTCATGAGAATTGAGCCAGACTCACACCTAATGCTTTATTGTACTAGCAGAGTCACGGCACACACAGTATATGCATTTTCATATCTTTCTATCAATTTCAGTGTTATTCGACATAAACTAGTCACTTTTCATCAGAATTGAGCCAGACTCACACCTAAGGCTTGACTGTACTAGCAGAGTCACAGCACACATGCATGTTTCTATCAATTTCAGTGTTATTGGACACAAACTAGTCACTTTTCATCAGAATCGAGCCAGACTCACACCTAATGCTTTATTGTACTAGCAGAGTCACGGCACACACAGTATATGCATTTTCAGATGTTACTATCAATTTCAGTGTTATTCGACACAAACTAGTCACTTTTCATCAGAATCGATGCAGATTCATCCAAAACGCTGTATTGTACTAGCAGAGTCACGGCACACACAGTATATGCATTTTCATATGTTTCTATCAATTTCAGTGTTATTGGACACAAACTGGTCACTTTTCATCAGAATCGATGCAGACTCATCCAAAACCCTCTATTGTACTAGCAGAGTCACGGCACACACAGTATATGCATTTATATCTCTTTCTATCAATTTCAGTGTTATTGGACACAAACTAGTCACTTTTCATCAGAATCGAGAAAGACTCACACTTAATGCTTTATTATACTAGCAGAGCCACGGCACACACAGTATATGCATTTTCACGTTTCTGTCAACTTCAGTGTTATTCGACACAAACTAGTCACTTTTCATCAAAATTGAGCCAGACTCACACCTAAGGCTTGACTGTACTAGCAGAGTCACAGCACATACAGTATATGCATTTTCATATGTTTCTATCAATTTCAGTGTTATTCGACACAAACTAGTCACTTTTCATCAAAATCGAGCCAGACTCACACCTAAAGCTTGACTGTACTAGCAGAGTCACGGCACACACAGTATATGCATTTCCATATGTTTCTATCAATTTCAGTGTTATTCGACACAAACTAGTCACTTTTCATCAGAATCTAGCCAGACTCACACCTAATGCTTTATTGTACTAGCAGATTCACGGCACACACAGTATATGCATTTTCACATGTTTCTATCAACTTCAGTGTTATTGGACACAAACTAATCACTTTTCATCAGAATCGAAGCAGACTAATCCAAAACGCTCTATTGTACTAGCAGAGTCACGGCACACACAAAATATGCATTTTCATATGTTTTTATCAATTTCAGTTTTATTGGACACAAACTAGTCACTTTTCATCAGAATCGATGCAGACTCATCCAAACAGATTTATTGTACTAGCAGAGTCACGGCACACACGGTATATGCTTTTTCATATGTTTCTATCAATTTCAGTGTTATTGGACACAAACTAGTCACTTTTCATCAGAATTGAGCCAGATTCACACCTAATGCTTTATTGTACTAGCAGAGTCACGGCACACACAGTATATGCATTTTCATATGTTTCTATCAATTTCAGTGTTATTCGACACAAAGTAGTCACTTTTCATCAAAATCGAGCCAGACTCACACCTAACGCTTGACTGTACTAGCAGAGTCACAGCACACACAGTATATGCATTTTCACATGTTTTTATCAATTTCAGTGTTATTCGACACAAACTAGTCACTTTTCATCAGAATTGAGCCAGACTCACACCTAAGGCTTGATTGTAATAGCAGAGTCACAGCACACACAGTATATGCATTTTCATATCTTTCTATCAATTTCAGTGTTATTCGACATAAACTAGTCACTTTTCATCAGAATCGAGCCAGACTCACACCTAAGGCTTGACTGTACTAGCAGAGTCACAGCACACATGCATGTTTCTATCAATTTCAGTGTTATTTGACAGACACTAGTCACTTTTCATCAGAATTGAGCCAGACTCACACCTAATGCTTTATTGTACTAGCAGAGTCACGGCACACACAGTATATGCATTTTCAGATGTTTCTATCAATTTCAGTGTTATTCGACACAAACAAGTCACTTTTCATCAGAATCGATGCAGATTCATCCAAAACGCTGTATTGTACTAGCAGAGTCACGGCACACACTGTATATGCATTTTCATATGTTTCTTTCAATTTCAGTGTTATTGGACACAAACTAGTCACTTTTCATCAGAATCGAGAAAGACTCACACCTAATGCTTTATTATACTAGCAGAGTCACGGCACACACAGTATATGCATTTTCATCTCTTTCTATCAATTTCAGTGTTATTCGACACAAACTAGTCACTTTTCATCAGAATCGAGCCAGACTCACACCTAAGGCTTGACTGTACTAGCAGAGTCACAGCACACATGCATGTTTCTATCAATTTCAGTGTTATTTCACACAAACTAGTCACTTTTCATCAGAATCGAGCCAGACTCACACCTAATGCTTTATTGTACTAGCAGAGTCACGGCACACACAGTATATGCATTTTCAGATGTTACTATCAATTTCAGTGTTATTCGACACAAACTAGTCACTTTTCATCAGAATCGATGCAGATTCATCCAAAACGCTGTATTGTACTAGCAGAGTCACGGCACACACAGTATATGCATTTTCATATGTTTCTATCAATTTCAGTGTTATTGGACACAAACTGGTCACTTTTCATCAGAATCGATGCAGACTCATCCAAAACCCTCTATTGTACTAGCAGAGTCACGGCACACACAGTATATGCATTTATATCTCTTTCTATCAATTTCAGTGTTATTGGACACAAACTAGTCACTTTTCATCAGAATCGAGCCAGACTCACACCTAAGGCTTGACTGTACTAGCAGAGTCACAGCACACATGCATGTTTCTATCAATTTCAGTGTTATTTGACACAAACTAGTCACTTTTCATCAGAATCGAGCCAGACTCACACCTAATGCTTTATTGTACCAGCAGAGTCACGGCACACACAGTATATGCATTTTCATATCTTTCTATCAATTTCAGTGTTATTCGACACAAACTAGTCACTTTTCATCAGAATTGAGCCAGACTCACATCTAAGGCTTGATTGTAATAGCAGAGTCACGGCACACACAGTATATGCATTTTCATATCTTTCTATCAATTTCAGTGTTATTGGACACAAACTAGTCACTTTTCATCAGAATCAATGCAGACTCATCCAAAACACTCTATTGTACTAGCAGAGTCACGGCACACACAGTATATGCATTTTCATCTCTTTCTATCAATTTCAGTGTTATTGGACACAAACTAGTCACTTTTCATCAAAATTGAGCCAGACTCACACCTAAGGCTTGACTGTACTAGCAGAGTCACGGCACACACAGTATATGCATTTTCACGTTTCTATCAATTTCAGTGTTATTCGACACAAACTAGTCACTTTTCATCAAAATTGAGCCAGACTCACACCTAAGGCTTGACTGTACTAGCAGAGTCACAGCACATACAGTATATGCATTTTCATATGTTTCTATCAATTTCAGTGTTATCGGACACAAACTAATCACTTTTCATCAGAATCGAGAGAGACTCTTACCTAATGCTTTATTGTAGTAGCAGAGTCACGGCACACACAGTATATGCATTTTCACATGTTTCTATCAATTTCAGTGTTATTGGACACAAACTAGTCACTTTTCATCAGAATCGATGCAGACTCATCCAAACAGCTTTATTGTTCTAACAGATTCACGGCACACACGGTATATGCTTTTTCATATGTTTCTATCAATTTCAGTGTTATTGGACACAAACTGCATTTTCATATGTTTCTATCAATTTCAGTGTTATTGGACACAAACTAGTCACTTTTCATCAGAATCGAGAAAGACTCACACCTAATGCTTTATTATAATAGCAGAGTCAAGGCACACACAGTATATGCATTTTCACATGTTTCTATCAATTTCAGTGTTATTCGACACAAACTAGTCACTTTTCATCAGAATCGATACAGATTCATCCAAAACGCTGTATTGTACTAGCAGAGTCACGGCACACACAGTATATGCATTTTCATCTCTTTCTATCAATTTCAGTGTTATTCGACACAAACTAGTCACTTTTCATCAGAATCGAGAGAGACTCACACCTAATGCTTGACTGTACTAGCAGAGTCACAGCACATACAGTATATGCATTTTCATATGTTTCTATCAATTTCAGTTTTATTGGAAACAAACTAGTCACTTTTCATCAGAATCGATGCAGACTCATCCAAACAGCTTTATTGTACTAGCAGAGTCACGACACACACGGTATATGCTTTTTCATATGTTTCTATCAATTTCAGTGTTATTGGACACAAAATCGTAACTTTTCATGAGAATTGAGCCAGACTCACACCTAATGCTTTATTGTACTAGCAGAGTCACGGCACACACAGTATATGCATTTTCATATCTTTCTATCAATTTCAGTGTTATTCGACATAAACTAGTCACTTTTCATCAGAATTGAGCCAGACTCACACCTAAGGCTTGACTGTACTAGCAGAGTCACAGCACACATGCATGTTTCTATCAATTTCAGTGTTATTGGACACAAACTAGTCACTTTTCATCAGAATCGAGCCAGACTCACACCTAATGCTTTATTGTACTAGCAGAGTCACGGCACACACAGTATATGCATTTTCAGATGTTACTATCAATTTCAGTGTTATTCGACACAAACTAGTCACTTTTCATCAGAATCGATGCAGATTCATCCAAAACGCTGTATTGTACTAGCAGAGTCACGGCACACACAGTATATGCATTTTCATATGTTTCTATCAATTTCAGTGTTATTGGACACAAACTGGTCACTTTTCATCAGAATCGATGCAGACTCATCCAAAACCCTCTATTGTACTAGCAGAGTCACGGCACACACAGTATATGCATTTATATCTCTTTCTATCAATTTCAGTGTTATTGGACACAAACTAGTCACTTTTCATCAGAATCGAGAAAGACTCACACTTAATGCTTTATTATACTAGCAGAGCCACGGCACACACAGTATATGCATTTTCACGTTTCTGTCAACTTCAGTGTTATTCGACACAAACTAGTCACTTTTCATCAAAATTGAGCCAGACTCACACCTAAGGCTTGACTGTACTAGCAGAGTCACAGCACATACAGTATATGCATTTTCATATGTTTCTATCAATTTCAGTGTTATTCGACACAAACTAGTCACTTTTCATCAAAATCGAGCCAGACTCACACCTAAAGCTTGACTGTACTAGCAGAGTCACGGCACACACAGTATATGCATTTCCATATGTTTCTATCAATTTCAGTGTTATTCGACACAAACTAGTCACTTTTCATCAGAATCTAGCCAGACTCACACCTAATGCTTTATTGTACTAGCAGATTCACGGCACACACAGTATATGCATTTTCACATGTTTCTATCAACTTCAGTGTTATTGGACACAAACTAATCACTTTTCATCAGAATCGATGCAGACTCATCCGAACAGCTTTATTGTTCTAACAGAGTCAGGGCACACACGGTATATGCTTTTTCATATGTTTCTATCAACTTCAGTGTTATTGGACACAAACTAGTCACTTTTCATCAGAATCGAAGCAGACTAATCCAAAACGCTCTATTGTACTAGCAGAGTCACGGCACACACAATATATGCATTTTCATATGTTTCTATCAATTTCAGTTTTATTGGACACAAACTTGTCACTTTTCATCAGAATCGATGCAGACTCATCCAAACAGCTTTATTGTACTAGCAGAGTCACGGCACACACGGTATATGCTTTTTCATATGTTTCTATCAATTTCAGTGTTATTGGACACAAACTAGTCACTTTTCATCAGAATTGAGCCAGATTCACACCTAATGCTTTATTGTACTAGCAGAGTCACGGCACACACAGTATATGCATTTTCATATGTTTCTATCAATTTCAGTGTTATTCGACACAAAGTAGTCACTTTTCATCAAAATCGAGCCAGACTCACACCTAACGCTTGACTGTACTAGCAGAGTCACAGCAAACACAGTATATGCATTTTCACATGTTTTTATCAATTTCAGTGTTATTCGACACAAACTAGTCACTTTTCATCAGAATTGAGCCAGACTCACACCTAAGGCTTGATTGTAATAGCAGAGTCACAGCACACACAGTATATGCATTTTCATATCTTTCTATCAATTTCAGTGTTATTCGACATAAACTAGTCACTTTTCATCAGAATCGAGCCAGACTCACACCTAAGGCTTGACTGTACTAGCAGAGTCACAGCACACATGCATGTTTCTATCAATTTCAGTGTTATTTGACAGAAACTAGTCACTTTTCATCAGAATCGAGCCAGACTCACACCTAATGCTTTATTGTACTAGCAGAGTCACGGCACACACAGTATATGCATTTTAAGATGTTTCTATCAATTTCAGTGTTATTCGACACAAACAAGTCACTTTTCATCAGAATCGATGCAGATTCATCCAAAACGCTGTATTGTACTAGCAGAGTCACGGCACACACTGTATATGCATTTTCATATGTTTCTTTCAATTTCAGTGTTATTGGACACAAACTAGTCACTTTTCATCAGAATCGAGAAAGACTCACACCTAATGCTTTATTATACTAGCAGAGTCACGGCACACACAGTATATGCATTTTCATCTCTTTCTATCAATTTCAGTGTTATTCGACACAAACTAGTCACTTTTCATCAGAATCGAGCCAGACTCACACCTAAGGCTTGACTGTACTAGCAGAGTCACAGCACACATGCATGTTTCTATCAATTTCAGTGTTATTTCACACAAACTAGTCACTTTTCATCAGAATCGAGCCAGACTCACACCTAATGCTTTATTGTACTAGCAGAGTCACGGCACACACAGTATATGCATTTTCATATGTTTCTATCAATTTCAGTGTTATTCGACACAAAGTAGTCACTTTTCATCAAAATCGAGCCAGACTCACACCTAACGCTTGACTGTACTAGCAGAGTCACAGCACACACAGTATATGCATTTTCACATGTTTTTATCAATTTCAGTGTTATTCGACACAAACTAGTCACTTTTCATCAGAATTGAGCCAGACTCACACCTAAGGCTTGATTGTAATAGCAGAGTCACAGCACACACAGTATATGCATTTTCATATCTTTCTATCAATTTCAGTGTTATTCGACATAAACTAGTCACTTTTCATCAGAATCGAGCCAGACTCACACCTAAGGCTTGACTGTACTAGCAGAGTCACAGCACACATGCATGTTTCTATCAATTTCAGTGTTATTTGACAGAAACTAGTCACTTTTCATCAGAATCGAGCCAGACTCACACCTAATGCTTTATTGTACTAGCAGAGTCACGGCACACACAGTATATGCATTTTCAGATGTTTCTATCAATTTCAGTGTTATTCGACACAAACTAGTCACTTTTCATCAGAATCGATGCAGATTCATCCAAAACGCTGTATTGTACTAGCAGAGTCACGGCACACACAGTATATGCATTTTCATATGTTTCTATCAATTTCAGTGTTATTGGACACAAACTGGTCACTTTTCATCAGAATCGATGCAGACTCATCCAAAACCCTCTATTGTACTAGCAGAGTCACGGCACACACAGTATATGCATTTATATCTCTTTCTATCAATTTCAGTGTTATTGGACACAAACTAGTCACTTTTCATCAGAATCGAGAAAGACTCACACTTAATGCTTTATTATACTAGCAGAGCCACGGCACACACAGTATATGCATTTTCACGTTTCTGTCAACTTCAGTGTTATTCGACACAAACTAGTCACTTTTCATCAAAATTGAGCCAGACTCACACCTAAGGCTTGACTGTACTAGCAGAGTCACAGCACATACAGTATATGCATTTTCATATGTTTCTATCAATTTCAGTGTTATTCGACACAAACTAGTCACTTTTCATCAAAATCGAGCCAGACTCACACCTAAAGCTTGACTGTACTAGCAGAGTCACGGCACACACAGTATATGCATTTCCATATGTTTCTATCAATTTCAGTGTTATTCGACACAAACTAGTCACTTTTCATCAGAATCTAGCCAGACTCACACCTAATGCTTTATTGTACTAGCAGATTCACGGCACACACAGTATATGCATTTTCACATGTTTCTATCAACTTCAGTGTTATTGGACACAAACTAATCACTTTTCATCAGAATCGAAGCAGACTAATCCAAAACGCTCTATTGTACTAGCAGAGTCACGGCACACACAAAATATGCATTTTCATATGTTTTTATCAATTTCAGTTTTATTGGACACAAACTAGTCACTTTTCATCAGAATCGATGCAGACTCATCCAAACAGATTTATTGTACTAGCAGAGTCACGGCACACACGGTATATGCTTTTTCATATGTTTCTATCAATTTCAGTGTTATTGGACACAAACTAGTCACTTTTCATCAGAATTGAGCCAGATTCACACCTAATGCTTTATTGTACTAGCAGAGTCACGGCACACACAGTATATGCATTTTCATATGTTTCTATCAATTTCAGTGTTATTCGACACAAAGTAGTCACTTTTCATCAAAATCGAGCCAGACTCACACCTAACGCTTGACTGTACTAGCAGAGTCACAGCACACACAGTATATGCATTTTCACATGTTTTTATCAATTTCAGTGTTATTCGACACAAACTAGTCACTTTTCATCAGAATTGAGCCAGACTCACACCTAAGGCTTGATTGTAATAGCAGAGTCACAGCACACACAGTATATGCATTTTCATATCTTTCTATCAATTTCAGTGTTATTCGACATAAACTAGTCACTTTTCATCAGAATCGAGCCAGACTCACACCTAAGGCTTGACTGTACTAGCAGAGTCACAGCACACATGCATGTTTCTATCAATTTCAGTGTTATTTGACAGACACTAGTCACTTTTCATCAGAATTGAGCCAGACTCACACCTAATGCTTTATTGTACTAGCAGAGTCACGGCACACACAGTATATGCATTTTCAGATGTTTCTATCAATTTCAGTGTTATTCGACACAAACAAGTCACTTTTCATCAGAATCGATGCAGATTCATCCAAAACGCTGTATTGTACTAGCAGAGTCACGGCACACACTGTATATGCATTTTCATATGTTTCTTTCAATTTCAGTGTTATTGGACACAAACTAGTCACTTTTCATCAGAATCGAGAAAGACTCACACCTAATGCTTTATTATACTAGCAGAGTCACGGCACACACAGTATATGCATTTTCATCTCTTTCTATCAATTTCAGTGTTATTCGACACAAACTAGTCACTTTTCATCAGAATCGAGCCAGACTCACACCTAAGGCTTGACTGTACTAGCAGAGTCACAGCACACATGCATGTTTCTATCAATTTCAGTGTTATTTCACACAAACTAGTCACTTTTCATCAGAATCGAGCCAGACTCACACCTAATGCTTTATTGTACTAGCAGAGTCACGGCACACACAGTATATGCATTTTCAGATGTTACTATCAATTTCAGTGTTATTCGACACAAACTAGTCACTTTTCATCAGAATCGATGCAGATTCATCCAAAACGCTGTATTGTACTAGCAGAGTCACGGCACACACAGTATATGCATTTTCATATGTTTCTATCAATTTCAGTGTTATTGGACACAAACTGGTCACTTTTCATCAGAATCGATGCAGACTCATCCAAAACCCTCTATTGTACTAGCAGAGTCACGGCACACACAGTATATGCATTTATATCTCTTTCTATCAATTTCAGTGTTATTGGACACAAACTAGTCACTTTTCATCAGAATCGAGCCAGACTCACACCTAAGGCTTGACTGTACTAGCAGAGTCACAGCACACATGCATGTTTCTATCAATTTCAGTGTTATTTGACACAAACTAGTCACTTTTCATCAGAATCGAGCCAGACTCACACCTAATGCTTTATTGTACCAGCAGAGTCACGGCACACACAGTATATGCATTTTCATATCTTTCTATCAATTTCAGTGTTATTCGACACAAACTAGTCACTTTTCATCAGAATTGAGCCAGACTCACATCTAAGGCTTGATTGTAATAGCAGAGTCACGGCACACACAGTATATGCATTTTCATATCTTTCTATCAATTTCAGTGTTATTGGACACAAACTAGTCACTTTTCATCAGAATCAATGCAGACTCATCCAAAACACTCTATTGTACTAGCAGAGTCACGGCACACACAGTATATGCATTTTCATCTCTTTCTATCAATTTCAGTGTTATTGGACACAAACTAGTCACTTTTCATCAAAATTGAGCCAGACTCACACCTAAGGCTTGACTGTACTAGCAGAGTCACGGCACACACAGTATATGCATTTTCACGTTTCTATCAATTTCAGTGTTATTCGACACAAACTAGTCACTTTTCATCAAAATTGAGCCAGACTCACACCTAAGGCTTGACTGTACTAGCAGAGTCACAGCACATACAGTATATGCATTTTCATATGTTTCTATCAATTTCAGTGTTATCGGACACAAACTAATCACTTTTCATCAGAATCGAGAGAGACTCTTACCTAATGCTTTATTGTAGTAGCAGAGTCACGGCACACACAGTATATGCATTTTCACATGTTTCTATCAATTTCAGTGTTATTGGACACAAACTAGTCACTTTTCATCAGAATCGATGCAGACTCATCCAAACAGCTTTATTGTTCTAACAGAGTCAGGGCACACACGGTATATGCTTTTTCATATGTTTCTATCAATTTCAGTGTTATTGGACACAAACTGCATTTTCATATGTTTCTATCAATTTCAGTGTTATTGGACACAAACTAGTCACTTTTCATCAGAATCGAGAAAGACTCACACCTAATGCTTTATTATAATAGCAGAGTCAGGGCACACACAGTATATGCATTTTCACATGTTTCTATCAATTTCAGTGTTATTCGACACAAACTAGTCACTTTTCATCAGAATCGATACAGATTCATCCAAAACGCTGTATTGTACTAGCAGAGTCACGGCACACACAGTATATGCATTTTCATCTCTTTCTATCAATTTCAGTGTTATTCGACACAAACTAGTCACTTTTCATCAGAATCGAGAGAGACTCACACCTAATGCTTGACTGTACTAGCAGAGTCACAGCACATACAGTATATGCATTTTCATATGTTTCTATCAATTTCAGTTTTATTGGAAACAAACTAGTCACTTTTCATCAGAATCGATGCAGACTCATCCAAACAGCTTTATTGTACTAGCAGAGTCACGGCACACACGGTATATGCTTTTTCATATGTTTCTATCAATTTCAGTGTTATTGGACACAAAATCGTAACTTTTCATGAGAATTGAGCCAGACTCACACCTAATGCTTTATTGTACTAGCAGAGTCACGGCACACACAGTATATGCATTTTCATATCTTTCTATCAATTTCAGTGTTATTCGACATAAACTAGTCACTTTTCATCAGAATTGAGCCAGACTCACACCTAAGGCTTGACTGTACTAGCAGAGTCACAGCACACATGCATGTTTCTATCAATTTCAGTGTTATTGGACACAAACTAGTCACTTTTCATCAGAATCGAGCCAGACTCACACCTAATGCTTTATTGTACTAGCAGAGTCACGGCACACACAGTATATGCATTTTCAGATGTTACTATCAATTTCAGTGTTATTCGACACAAACTAGTCACTTTTCATCAGAATCGATGCAGATTCATCCAAAACGCTGTATTGTACTAGCAGAGTCACGGCACACACAGTATATGCATTTTCATATGTTTCTATCAATTTCAGTGTTATTGGACACAAACTGGTCACTTTTCATCAGAATCGATGCAGACTCATCCAAAACCCTCTATTGTACTAGCAGAGTCACGGCACACACAGTATATGCATTTATATCTCTTTCTATCAATTTCAGTGTTATTGGACACAAACTAGTCACTTTTCATCAGAATCGAGAAAGACTCACACTTAATGCTTTATTATACTAGCAGAGCCACGGCACACACAGTATATGCATTTTCACGTTTCTGTCAACTTCAGTGTTATTCGACACAAACTAGTCACTTTTCATCAAAATTGAGCCAGACTCACACCTAAGGCTTGACTGTACTAGCAGAGTCACAGCACATACAGTATATGCATTTTCATATGTTTCTATCAATTTCAGTGTTATTCGACACAAACTAGTCACTTTTCATCAAAATCGAGCCAGACTCACACCTAAAGCTTGACTGTACTAGCAGAGTCACGGCACACACAGTATATGCATTTCCATATGTTTCTATCAATTTCAGTGTTATTCGACACAAACTAGTCACTTTTCATCAGAATCTAGCCAGACTCACACCTAATGCTTTATTGTACTAGCAGATTCACGGCACACACAGTATATGCATTTTCACATGTTTCTATCAACTTCAGTGTTATTGGACACAAACTAATCACTTTTCATCAGAATCGATGCAGACTCATCCGAACAGCTTTATTGTTCTAACAGAGTCAGGGCACACACGGTATATGCTTTTTCATATGTTTCTATCAACTTCAGTGTTATTGGACACAAACTAGTCACTTTTCATCAGAATCGAAGCAGACTAATCCAAAACGCTCTATTGTACTAGCAGAGTCACGGCACACACAATATATGCATTTTCATATGTTTCTATCAATTTCAGTTTTATTGGACACAAACTTGTCACTTTTCATCAGAATCGATGCAGACTCATCCAAACAGCTTTATTGTACTAGCAGAGTCACGGCACACACGGTATATGCTTTTTCATATGTTTCTATCAATTTCAGTGTTATTGGACACAAACTAGTCACTTTTCATCAGAATTGAGCCAGATTCACACCTAATGCTTTATTGTACTAGCAGAGTCACGGCACACACAGTATATGCATTTTCATATGTTTCTATCAATTTCAGTGTTATTCGACACAAAGTAGTCACTTTTCATCAAAATCGAGCCAGACTCACACCTAACGCTTGACTGTACTAGCAGAGTCACAGCAAACACAGTATATGCATTTTCACATGTTTTTATCAATTTCAGTGTTATTCGACACAAACTAGTCACTTTTCATCAGAATTGAGCCAGACTCACACCTAAGGCTTGATTGTAATAGCAGAGTCACAGCACACACAGTATATGCATTTTCATATCTTTCTATCAATTTCAGTGTTATTCGAGATAAACTAGTCACTTTTCATCAGAATCGAGCCAGACTCACACCTAAGGCTTGACTGTACTAGCAGAGTCACAGCACACATGCATGTTTCTATCAATTTCAGTGTTATTTGACAGAAACTAGTCACTTTTCATCAGAATCGAGCCAGACTCACACCTAATGCTTTATTGTACTAGCAGAGTCACGGCACACACAGTATATGCATTTTCAGATGTTTCTATCAATTTCAGTGTTATTCGACACAAACAAGTCACTTTTCATCAGAATCGATGCAGATTCATCCAAAACGCTGTATTGTACTAGCAGAGTCACGGCACACACTGTATATGCATTTTCATATGTTTCTTTCAATTTCAGTGTTATTGGACACAAACTAGTCACTTTTCATCAGAATCGAGAAAGACTCACACCTAATGCTTTATTATACTAGCAGAGTCACGGCACACACAGTATATGCATTTTCATCTCTTTCTATCAATTTCAGTGTTATTCGACACAAACTAGTCACTTTTCATCAGAATCGAGCCAGACTCACACCTAAGGCTTGACTGTACTAGCAGAGTCACAGCACACATGCATGTTTCTATCAATTTCAGTGTTATTTCACACAAACTAGTCACTTTTCATCAGAATCGAGCCAGACTCACACCTAATGCTTTATTGTACTAGCAGAGTCACGGCACACACAGTATATGCATTTTCATATGTTTCTATCAATTTCAGTGTTATTCGACACAAAGTAGTCACTTTTCATCAAAATCGAGCCAGACTCACACCTAACGCTTGACTGTACTAGCAGAGTCACAGCACACACAGTATATGCATTTTCACATGTTTTTATCAATTTCAGTGTTATTCGACACAAACTAGTCACTTTTCATCAGAATTGAGCCAGACTCACACCTAAGGCTTGATTGTAATAGCAGAGTCACAGCACACACAGTATATGCATTTTCATATCTTTCTATCAATTTCAGTGTTATTCGACATAAACTAGTCACTTTTCATCAGAATCGAGCCAGACTCACACCTAAGGCTTGACTGTACTAGCAGAGTCACAGCACACATGCATGTTTCTATCAATTTCAGTGTTATTTGACAGAAACTAGTCACTTTTCATCAGAATCGAGCCAGACTCACACCTAATGCTTTATTGTACTAGCAGAGTCACGGCACACACAGTATATGCATTTTCATCTGTTTCTATCAATTTCAGTGTTATTCGACACAAACTAGTCACTTTTCATCAGAATCGATGCAGATTCATCCAAAACGCTGTATTGTACTAGCAGAGTCACGGCACACACAGTATATGCATTTTCATATGTTTCTATCAATTTCAGTGTTATTGGACACAAACTGGTCACTTTTCATCAGAATCGATGCAGACTCATCCAAAACCCTCTATTGTACTAGCAGAGTCACGGCACACACAGTATATGCATTTATATCTCTTTCTATCAATTTCAGTGTTATTGGACACAAACTAGTCACTTTTCATCAGAATCGAGAAAGACTCACACTTAATGCTTTATTATACTAGCAGAGCCACGGCACACACAGTATATGCATTTTCACGTTTCTGTCAACTTCAGTGTTATTCGACACAAACTAGTCACTTTTCATCAAAATTGAGCCAGACTCACACCTAAGGCTTGACTGTACTAGCAGAGTCACAGCACATACAGTATATGCATTTTCATATGTTTCTATCAATTTCAGTGTTATTCGACACAAACTAGTCACTTTTCATCAAAATCGAGCCAGACTCACACCTAAAGCTTGACTGTACTAGCAGAGTCACGGCACACACAGTATATGCATTTCCATATGTTTCTATCAATTTCAGTGTTATTCGACACAAACTAGTCACTTTTCATCAGAATCTAGCCAGACTCACACCTAATGCTTTATTGTACTAGCAGATTCACGGCACACACAGTATATGCATTTTCACATGTTTCTATCAACTTCAGTGTTATTGGACACAAACTAATCACTTTTCATCAGAATCGAAGCAGACTAATCCAAAACGCTCTATTGTACTAGCAGAGTCACGGCACACACAAAATATGCATTTTCATATGTTTTTATCAATTTCAGTTTTATTGGACACAAACTAGTCACTTTTCATCAGAATCGATGCAGACTCATCCAAACAGATTTATTGTACTAGCAGAGTCACGGCACACACGGTATATGCTTTTTCATATGTTTCTATCAATTTCAGTGTTATTGGACACAAACTAGTCACTTTTCATCAGAATTGAGCCAGATTCACACCTAATGCTTTATTGTACTAGCAGAGTCACGGCACACACAGTATATGCATTTTCATATGTTTCTATCAATTTCAGTGTTATTCGACACAAAGTAGTCACTTTTCATCAAAATCGAGCCAGACTCACACCTAACGCTTGACTGTACTAGCAGAGTCACAGCACACACAGTATATGCATTTTCACATGTTTTTATCAATTTCAGTGTTATTCGACACAAACTAGTCACTTTTCATCAGAATTGAGCCAGACTCACACCTAAGGCTTGATTGTAATAGCAGAGTCACAGCACACACAGTATATGCATTTTCATATCTTTCTATCAATTTCAGTGTTATTCGACATAAACTAGTCACTTTTCATCAGAATCGAGCCAGACTCACACCTAAGGCTTGACTGTACTAGCAGAGTCACAGCACACATGCATGTTTCTATCAATTTCAGTGTTATTTGACAGAAACTAGTCACTTTTCATCAGAATCGAGCCAGACTCACACCTAATGCTTTATTGTACTAGCAGAGTCACGGCACACACAGTATATGCATTTTCAGATGTTTCTATCAATTTCAGTGTTATTCGACACAAACAAGTCACTTTTCATCAGAATCGATGCAGATTCATCCAAAACGCTGTATTGTACTAGCAGAGTCACGGCACACACTGTATATGCATTTTCATATGTTTCTTTCAATTTCAGTGTTATTGGACACAAACTAGTCACTTTTCATCAGAATCGAGAAAGACTCACACCTAATGCTTTATTATACTAGCAGAGTCACGGCACACACAGTATATGCATTTTCATCTCTTTCTATCAATTTCAGTGTTATTCGACACAAACTAGTCACTTTTCATCAGAATCGAGCCAGACTCACACCTAAGGCTTGACTGTACTAGCAGAGTCACAGCACACATGCATGTTTCTATCAATTTCAGTGTTATTTCACACAAACTAGTCACTTTTCATCAGAATCGAGCCAGACTCACACCTAATGCTTTATTGTACTAGCAGAGTCACGGCACACACAGTATATGCATTTTCAGATGTTACTATCAATTTCAGTGTTATTCGACACAAACTAGTCACTTTTCATCAGAATCGATGCAGATTCATCCAAAACGCTGTATTGTACTAGCAGAGTCACGGCACACACAGTATATGCATTTTCATATGTTTCTATCAATTTCAGTGTTATTGGACACAAACTGGTCACTTTTCATCAGAATCGATGCAGACTCATCCAAAACCCTCTATTGTACTAGCAGAGTCACGGCACACACAGTATATGCATTTATATCTCTTTCTATCAATTTCAGTGTTATTGGACACAAACTAGTCACTTTTCATCAGAATCGAGCCAGACTCACACCTAAGGCTTGACTGTACTAGCAGAGTCACAGCACACATGCATGTTTCTATCAATTTCAGTGTTATTTGACACAAACTAGTCACTTTTCATCAGAATCGAGCCAGACTCACACCTAATGCTTTATTGTACCAGCAGAGTCACGGCACACACAGTATATGCATTTTCATATCTTTCTATCAATTTCAGTGTTATTCGACACAAACTAGTCACTTTTCATCAGAATTGAGCCAGACTCACATCTAAGGCTTGATTGTAATAGCAGAGTCACGGCACACACAGTATATGCATTTTCATATCTTTCTATCAATTTCAGTGTTATTGGACACAAACTAGTCACTTTTCATCAGAATCAATGCAGACTCATCCAAAACACTCTATTGTACTAGCAGAGTCACGGCACACACAGTATATGCATTTTCATCTCTTTCTATCAATTTCAGTGTTATTGGACACAAACTAGTCACTTTTCATCAAAATTGAGCCAGACTCACACCTAAGGCTTGACTGTACTAGCAGAGTCACGGCACACACAGTATATGCATTTTCACGTTTCTATCAATTTCAGTGTTATTCGACACAAACTAGTCACTTTTCATCAAAATTGAGCCAGACTCACACCTAAGGCTTGACTGTACTAGCAGAGTCACAGCACATACAGTATATGCATTTTCATATGTTTCTATCAATTTCAGTGTTATCGGACACAAACTAATCACTTTTCATCAGAATCGAGAGAGACTCTTACCTAATGCTTTATTGTAGTAGCAGAGTCACGGCACACACAGTATATGCATTTTCACATGTTTCTATCAATTTCAGTGTTATTGGACACAAACTAGTCACTTTTCATCAGAATCGATGCAGACTCATCCAAACAGCTTTATTGTTCTAACAGAGTCAGGGCACACACGGTATATGCTTTTTCATATGTTTCTATCAATTTCAGTGTTATTGGACACAAACTGCATTTTCATATGTTTCTATCAATTTCAGTGTTATTGGACACAAACTAGTCACTTTTCATCAGAATCGAGAAAGACTCACACCTAATGCTTTATTATAGTAGCAGAGTCAGGGCACACACAGTATATGCATTTTCACATGTTTCTATCAATTTCAGTGTTATTCGACACAAACTAGTCACTTTTCATCAGAATCGATACAGATTCATCCAAAACGCTGTATTGTACTAGCAGAGTCACGGCACACACAGTATATGCATTTTCATCTCTTTCTATCAATTTCAGTGTTATTCGACACAAACTAGTCACTTTTCATCAGAATCGAGAGAGACTCACACCTAATGCTTGACTGTACTAGCAGAGTCACAGCACATACAGTATATGCATTTTCATATGTTTCTATCAATTTCAGTGTTATTGGACACAAACTAGTCACTTTTCATCAGAATCGAGAGACTCACACCTAATGCTTTATTGTAGTAGCAGAGTCACGGCACACACAGTATATGCATTTTCACATGTTTCTATCAATTTCAGTGTTATTGGACAAAAACTAATCACTTTTCATCAGAATCGATGCAGACTCATCCAAACAGCTTTATTGTTCAAACAGAGTCAGGGCACACACGGTATATGCTTTTTCATATGTTTCTATCAATTTCAGTGTTTTTGGACATAAACTATTCACTTTTCATCAGAATCGAAGCAGACTTATCCAAAACGCTCTATTGTACTAGCAGAGTCACGGCACACACAGTATATGCATTGTCATATGTTTCTATCAATTTCAGTGTTATTCGACACAAACTAGTCATTTTTCATCAGAATCGAGCCAGACTCACACCTAATGCTTTATTGTACTAGCAGAGTCACGGCACACACAGTATATGCATTTTCATATGTTTCTATCAATTTCAGTTTTATTGGAAACAAACTAGTCACTTTTCATCAGAATCGATGCAGACTCATCCAAACAGCTTTATTGTACTAGCAGAGTCACGGCACACACGGTATATGCTTTTTCATATGTTTCTATCAATTTCAGTGTTATTGGACACAAAATAGTAACTTTTCATGAGAATTGAGCCAGACTCACACCTAATGCTTTATTGTACTAGCAGAGTCACGGCACACACAGTATATGCATTTTCATATCTTTCTATCAATTTCAGTGTTATTCGACATAAACTAGTCACTTTTCATCAGAATTGAGCCAGACTCACACCTAAGGCTTGACTGTACTAGCAGAGTCACAGCACACATGCATGTTTCTATCAATTTCAGTGTTATTGGACACAAACTAGTCACTTTTCATCAGAATCGAGCCAGACTCACACCTAATGCTTTATTGTACTAGCAGAGTCACGGCACACACAGTATATGCATTTTCAGATGTTACTATCAATTTCAGTGTTATTCGACACAAACTAGTCACTTTTCATCAGAATCGATGCAGATTCATCCAAAACGCTGTATTGTACTAGCAGAGTCACGGCACACACAGTATATGCATTTTCATATGTTTCTATCAATTTCAGTGTTATTGGACACAAACTGGTCACTTTTCATCAGAATCGATGCAGACTCATCCAAAACCCTCTATTGTACTAGCAGAGTCACGGCACACACAGTATATGCATTTATATCTCTTTCTATCAATTTCAGTGTTATTCGACACAAACTAGTCACTTTTCATCAAAATTGAGCCAGACTCACACCTAAGGCTTGACTGTACTAGCAGAGTCACAGCACATACAGTATATGCATTTTCATATGTTTCTATCAATTTCAGTGTTATTCGACACAAACTAGTCACTTTTCATCAGAATCTAGCCAGACTCACACCTAATGCTTTATTGTACTAGCAGATTCACGGCACACACAGTATATGCATTTTCACATGTTTCTATCAACTTCAGTGTTATTGGACACAAACTAATCACTTTTCATCAGAATCGATGCAGACTCATCCGAACAGCTTTATTGTTCTAACAGAGTCAGGGCACACACGGTATATGCTTTTTCATATGTTTCTATCAACTTCAGTGTTATTGGACACAAACTAGTCACTTTTCATCAGAATCGAAGCAGACTAATCCAAAACGCTCTATTGTACTAGCAGAGTCACGGCACACACAATATATGCATTTTCATATGTTTCTATCAATTTCAGTTTTTTTGGACACAAACTTGTCACTTTTCATCAGAATCGATGCAGACTCATCCAAACAGCTTTATTGTACTAGCAGAGTCACGGCACACACGGTATATGCTTTTTCATATGTTTCTATCAATTTCAGTGTTATTGGACACAAACTAGTCACTTTTCATCAGAATTGAGCCAGATTCACACCTAATGCTTTATTGTACTAGCAGAGTCACGGCACACACAGTATATGCATTTTCATATGTTTCTATCAATTTCAGTGTTATTCGACACAAAGTAGTCACTTTTCATCAAAATCGAGCCAGACTCACACCTAACGCTTGACTGTACTAGCAGAGTCACAGCAAACACAGTATATGCATTTTCACATGTTTTTATCAATTTCAGTGTTATTCGACACAAACTAGTCACTTTTCATCAGAATTGAGCCAGACTCACACCTAAGGCTTGATTGTAATAGCAGAGTCACAGCACACACAGTATATGCATTTTCATATCTTTCTATCAATTTCAGTGTTATTCGACATAAACTAGTCACTTTTCATCAGAATCGAGCCAGACTCACACCTAAGGCTTGACTGTACTAGCAGAGTCACAGCACACATGCATGTTTCTATCAATTTCAGTGTTATTTGACAGAAACTAGTCACTTTTCATCAGAATCGAGCCAGACTCACACCTAATGCTTTATTGTACTAGCAGAGTCACGGCACACACAGTATATGCATTTTCAGATGTTTCTATCAATTTCAGTGTTATTCGACACAAACAAGTCACTTTTCATCAGAATCGATGCAGATTCATCCAAAACGCTGTATTGTACTAGCAGAGTCACGGCACACACTGTATATGCATTTTCATATGTTTCTTTCAATTTCAGTGTTATTGGACACAAACTAGTCACTTTTCATCAGAATCGAGAAAGACTCACACCTAATGCTTTATTATACTAGCAGAGTCACGGCACACACAGTATATGCATTTTCATCTCTTTCTATCAATTTCAGTGTTATTCGACACAAACTAGTCACTTTTCATCAGAATCGAGCCAGACTCACACCTAAGGCTTGACTGTACTAGCAGAGTCACAGCACACATGCATGTTTCTATCAATTTCAGTGTTATTTCACACAAACTAGTCACTTTTCATCAGAATCGAGCCAGACTCACACCTAATGCTTTATTGTACTAGCAGAGTCACGGCACACACAGTATATGCATTTTCATATGTTTCTATCAATTTCAGTGTTATTCGACACAAAGTAGTCACTTTTCATCAAAATCGAGCCAGACTCACACCTAACGCTTGACTGTACTAGCAGAGTCACAGCACACACAGTATATGCATTTTCACATGTTTTTATCAATTTCAGTGTTATTCGACACAAACTAGTCACTTTTCATCAGAATTGAGCCAGACTCACACCTAAGGCTTGATTGTAATAGCAGAGTCACAGCACACACAGTATATGCATTTTCATATCTTTCTATCAATTTCAGTGTTATTCGACATAAACTAGTCACTTTTCATCAGAATCGAGCCAGACTCACACCTAAGGCTTGACTGTACTAGCAGAGTCACAGCACACATGCATGTTTCTATCAATTTCAGTGTTATTTGACAGAAACTAGTCACTTTTCATCAGAATCGAGCCAGACTCACACCTAATGCTTTATTGTACTAGCAGAGTCACGGCACACACAGTATATGCATTTTCAGATGTTTCTATCAATTTCAGTGTTATTCGACACAAACTAGTCACTTTTCATCAGAATCGATGCAGATTCATCCAAAACGCTGTATTGTACTAGCAGAGTCACGGCACACACAGTATATGCATTTTCATATGTTTCTATCAATTTCAGTGTTATTGGACACAAACTGGTCACTTTTCATCAGAATCGATGCAGACTCATCCAAAACCCTCTATTGTACTAGCAGAGTCACGGCACACACAGTATATGCATTTATATCTCTTTCTATCAATTTCAGTGTTATTGGACACAAACTAGTCACTTTTCATCAGAATCGAGAAAGACTCACACTTAATGCTTTATTATACTAGCAGAGCCACGGCACACACAGTATATGCATTTTCACGTTTCTGTCAACTTCAGTGTTATTCGACACAAACTAGTCACTTTTCATCAAAATTGAGCCAGACTCACACCTAAGGCTTGACTGTACTAGCAGAGTCACAGCACATACAGTATATGCATTTTCATATGTTTCTATCAATTTCAGTGTTATTCGACACAAACTAGTCACTTTTCATCAAAATCGAGCCAGACTCACACCTAAAGCTTGACTGTACTAGCAGAGTCACGGCACACACAGTATATGCATTTCCATATGTTTCTATCAATTTCAGTGTTATTCGACACAAACTAGTCACTTTTCATCAGAATCTAGCCAGACTCACACCTAATGCTTTATTGTACTAGCAGATTCACGGCACACACAGTATATGCATTTTCACATGTTTCTATCAACTTCAGTGTTATTGGACACAAACTAATCACTTTTCATCAGAATCGAAGCAGACTAATCCAAAACGCTCTATTGTACTAGCAGAGTCACGGCACACACAAAATATGCATTTTCATATGTTTTTATCAATTTCAGTTTTATTGGACACAAACTAGTCACTTTTCATCAGAATCGATGCAGACTCATCCAAACAGATTTATTGTACTAGCAGAGTCACGGCACACACGGTATATGCTTTTTCATATGTTTCTATCAATTTCAGTGTTATTGGACACAAACTAGTCACTTTTCATCAGAATTGAGCCAGATTCACACCTAATGCTTTATTGTACTAGCAGAGTCACGGCACACACAGTATATGCATTTTCATATGTTTCTATCAATTTCAGTGTTATTCGACACAAAGTAGTCACTTTTCATCAAAATCGAGCCAGACTCACACCTAACGCTTGACTGTACTAGCAGAGTCACAGCACACACAGTATATGCATTTTCACATGTTTTTATCAATTTCAGTGTTATTCGACACAAACTAGTCACTTTTCATCAGAATTGAGCCAGACTCACACCTAAGGCTTGATTGTAATAGCAGAGTCACAGCACACACAGTATATGCATTTTCATATCTTTCTATCAATTTCAGTGTTATTCGACATAAACTAGTCACTTTTCATCAGAATCGAGCCAGACTCACACCTAAGGCTTGACTGTACTAGCAGAGTCACAGCACACATGCATGTTTCTATCAATTTCAGTGTTATTTGACAGAAACTAGTCACTTTTCATCAGAATCGAGCCAGACTCACACCTAATGCTTTATTGTACTAGCAGAGTCACGGCACACACAGTATATGCATTTTCAGATGTTTCTATCAATTTCAGTGTTATTCGACACAAACAAGTCACTTTTCATCAGAATCGATGCAGATTCATCCAAAACGCTGTATTGTACTAGCAGAGTCACGGCACACACTGTATATGCATTTTCATATGTTTCTTTCAATTTCAGTGTTATTGGACACAAACTAGTCACTTTTCATCAGAATCGAGAAAGACTCACACCTAATGCTTTATTATACTAGCAGAGTCACGGCACACACAGTATATGCATTTTCATCTCTTTCTATCAATTTCAGTGTTATTCGACACAAACTAGTCACTTTTCATCAGAATCGAGCCAGACTCACACCTAAGGCTTGACTGTACTAGCAGAGTCACAGCACACATGCATGTTTCTATCAATTTCAGTGTTATTTCACACAAACTAGTCACTTTTCATCAGAATCGAGCCAGACTCACACCTAATGCTTTATTGTACTAGCAGAGTCACGGCACACACAGTATATGCATTTTCAGATGTTACTATCAATTTCAGTGTTATTCGACACAAACTAGTCACTTTTCATCAGAATCGATGCAGATTCATCCAAAACGCTGTATTGTACTAGCAGAGTCACGGCACACACAGTATATGCATTTTCATATGTTTCTATCAATTTCAGTGTTATTGGACACAAACTGGTCACTTTTCATCAGAATCGATGCAGACTCATCCAAAACCCTCTATTGTACTAGCAGAGTCACGGCACACACAGTATATGCATTTATATCTCTTTCTATCAATTTCAGTGTTATTGGACACAAACTAGTCACTTTTCATCAGAATCGAGCCAGACTCACACCTAAGGCTTGACTGTACTAGCAGAGTCACAGCACACATGCATGTTTCTATCAATTTCAGTGTTATTTGACACAAACTAGTCACTTTTCATCAGAATCGAGCCAGACTCACACCTAATGCTTTATTGTACCAGCAGAGTCACGGCACACACAGTATATGCATTTTCATATCTTTCTATCAATTTCAGTGTTATTCGACACAAACTAGTCACTTTTCATCAGAATTGAGCCAGACTCACATCTAAGGCTTGATTGTAATAGCAGAGTCACGGCACACACAGTATATGCATTTTCATATCTTTCTATCAATTTCAGTGTTATTGGACACAAACTAGTCACTTTTCATCAGAATCAATGCAGACTCATCCAAAACACTCTATTGTACTAGCAGAGTCACGGCACACACAGTATATGCATTTTCATCTCTTTCTATCAATTTCAGTGTTATTGGACACAAACTAGTCACTTTTCATCAAAATTGAGCCAGACTCACACCTAAGGCTTGACTGTACTAGCAGAGTCACGGCACACACAGTATATGCATTTTCACGTTTCTATCAATTTCAGTGTTATTCGACACAAACTAGTCACTTTTCATCAAAATTGAGCCAGACTCACACCTAAGGCTTGACTGTACTAGCAGAGTCACAGCACATACAGTATATGCATTTTCATATGTTTCTATCAATTTCAGTGTTATCGGACACAAACTAATCACTTTTCATCAGAATCGAGAGAGACTCTTACCTAATGCTTTATTGTAGTAGCAGAGTCACGGCACACACAGTATATGCATTTTCACATGTTTCTATCAATTTCAGTGTTATTGGACACAAACTAGTCACTTTTCATCAGAATCGATGCAGACTCATCCAAACAGCTTTATTGTTCTAACAGAGTCAGGGCACACACGGTATATGCTTTTTCATATGTTTCTATCAATTTCAGTGTTATTGGACACAAACTGCATTTTCATATGTTTCTATCAATTTCAGTGTTATTGGACACAAACTAGTCACTTTTCATCAGAATCGAGAAAGACTCACACCTAATGCTTTATTATAGTAGCAGAGTCAGGGCACACACAGTATATGCATTTTCACATGTTTCTATCAATTTCAGTGTTATTCGACACAAACTAGTCACTTTTCATCAGAATCGATACAGATTCATCCAAAACGCTGTATTGTACTAGCAGAGTCACGGCACACACAGTATATGCATTTTCATCTCTTTCTATCAATTTCAGTGTTATTCGACACAAACTAGTCACTTTTCATCAGAATCGAGAGAGACTCACACCTAATGCTTGACTGTACTAGCAGAGTCACAGCACATACAGTATATGCATTTTCATATGTTTCTATCAATTTCAGTGTTATTGGACACAAACTAGTCACTTTTCATCAGAATCGAGAGACTCACACCTAATGCTTTATTGTAGTAGCAGAGTCACGGCACACACAGTATATGCATTTTCACATGTTTCTATCAATTTCAGTGTTATTGGACAAAAACTAATCACTTTTCATCAGAATCGATGCAGACTCATCCAAACAGCTTTATTGTTCAAACAGAGTCAGGGCACACACGGTATATGCTTTTTCATATGTTTCTATCAATTTCAGTGTTTTTGGACATAAACTGTTCACTTTTCATCAGAATCGAAGCAGACTTATCCAAAACGCTCTATTGTACTAGCAGAGTCACGGCACACACAGTATATGCATTGTCATATGTTTCTATCAATTTCAGTGTTATTCGACACAAACTAGTCATTTTTCATCAGAATCGAGCCAGACTCACACCTAATGCTTTATTGTACTAGCAGAGTCACGGCACACACAGTATATGCATTTTCATATGTTTCTATCAATTTCAGTTTTATTGGAAACAAACTAGTCACTTTTCATCAGAATCGATGCAGACTCATCCAAACAGCTTTATTGTACTAGCAGAGTCACGGCACACACGGTATATGCTTTTTCATATGTTTCTATCAATTTCAGTGTTATTGGACACAAAATAGTAACTTTTCATGAGAATTGAGCCAGACTCACACCTAATGCTTTATTGTACTAGCAGAGTCACGGCACACACAGTATATGCATTTTCATATCTTTCTATCAATTTCAGTGTTATTCGACATAAACTAGTCACTTTTCATCAGAATTGAGCCAGACTCACACCTAAGGCTTGACTGTACTAGCAGAGTCACAGCACACATGCATGTTTCTATCAATTTCAGTGTTATTGGACACAAACTAGTCACTTTTCATCAGAATCGAGCCAGACTCACACCTAATGCTTTATTGTACTAGCAGAGTCACGGCACACACAGTATATGCATTTTCAGATGTTACTATCAATTTCAGTGTTATTCGACACAAACTAGTCACTTTTCATCAGAATCGATGCAGATTCATCCAAAACGCTGTATTGTACTAGCAGAGTCACGGCACACACAGTATATGCATTTTCATATGTTTCTATCAATTTCAGTGTTATTGGACACAAACTGGTCACTTTTCATCAGAATCGATGCAGACTCATCCAAAACCCTCTATTGTACTAGCAGAGTCACGGCACACACAGTATATGCATTTATATCTCTTTCTATCAATTTCAGTGTTATTGGACACAAACTAGTCACTTTTCATCAGAATCGAGAAAGACTCACACTTAATGCTTTATTATACTAGCAGAGCCACGGCACACACAGTATATGCATTTTCACGTTTCTGTCAACTTCAGTGTTATTCGACACAAACTAGTCACTTTTCATCAAAATTGAGCCAGACTCACACCTAAGGCTTGACTGTACTAGCAGAGTCACAGCACATACAGTATATGCATTTTCATATGTTTCTATCAATTTCAGTGTTATTCGACACAAACTAGTCACTTTTCATCAGAATCTAGCCAGACTCACACCTAATGCTTTATTGTACTAGCAGATTCACGGCACACACAGTATATGCATTTTCACATGTTTCTATCAACTTCAGTGTTATTGGACACAAACTAATCACTTTTCATCAGAATCGATGCAGACTCATCCGAACAGCTTTATTGTTCTAACAGAGTCAGGGCACACACGGTATATGCTTTTTCATATGTTTCTATCAATTTCAGTGTTATTCGACACAAACTAGTCACTTTTCATCAGAATTGAGCCAGACTCACACCTAATGCTTTATTGTACTAGCAGAGTCACGGCACACACAGTATATGCATTTTCATCTCTTTCTATCAATTTCAGTGTTATTCGACACAAAGTAGTCACTTTTCATCAAAATTGAGCCAGACTCACACCTAAGGCTTGACTGTACTAGCAGAGTCACGGCACACACAGTATATGCATTTTCACATGTTTTTATCAATTTCAGTGTTATTCGACACAAACTAGTCACTTTTCATCAGAATTGAGCCAGACTCACACCTAAGGCTTGATTGTAATAGCAGAGTCACGGCACACACAGTATATGCATTTTCATATCTTTCTATCAATTTCAGTGTTATTCGACATAAACTAGTCACTTTTCATCAGAATCGAGCCAGACTCACACCTAAGGCTTGACTGTACTAGCAGAGTCACAGCACACATGCATGTTTCTATCAATTTCAGTGTTATTTGACACAAACTAGTCACTTTTCATCAGAATCGAGCCAGACTCACACCTAATGCTTTATTGTACTAGCAGAGTCACGGCACACACAGTATATGCATTTTCATATGTTTCTATCAATTTCAGTGTTATTCGACACAAAGTAGTCACTTTTCATCAAAATCGAGCCAGACTCACACCTAAGGCTTGACTGTACTAGCAGAGTCACGGCACACACAGTATATGCATTTTCACATGTTTTTATCAATTTCAGTGTTATTCGACACAAACTAGTCACTTTTCATCAGAATTGAGCCAGACTCACACCTAAGGCTTGATTGTAATAGCAGAGTCACGGCACACACAGTATATGCATTTTCATATCTTTCTATCAATTTCAGTGTTATTCGACATAAACTAGTCACTTTTCATCAGAATCGAGCCAGACTCACACCTAAGGCTTGACTGTACTAGCAGAGTCACAGCACACATGCATGTTTCTATCAATTTCAGTGTTATTTGACACAAACTAGTCACTTTTCATCAGAATCGAGCCAGACTCACACCTAATGCTTTATTGTACTAGCAGAGTCACGGCACACACAGTATATGCATTTTCAGATGTTTCTATCAATTTCAGTGTTATTGCACACAAACTGCTTTTTCATATGTTTCTATCAATTTCAGTGTTATTGGACACAAACTAGTCACTTTTCATCAGAATCGAGAAAGACTCACACCTAATGCTTTATTGTACTAGCAGAGTCACGGCACACACAGTATATGCAATTTCAGATGTTACTATCAATTTCAGTGTTATTCGACACAATCTAGTCACTTTTCATCAGAATCGATGCAGATTCATCCAAAACGCTGTATTGTACTAGCAGAGTCACGGCACACACAGTATATGCATTTTCATATGTTTCTATCAATTTCAGTGTTATTGGACACAAACTAGTCACTTTTCATCAGAATCGATGCAGACTCATCCAAAACCCTCTATTGTACTAGCAGAGTGACGGCACACACAGTATATGCATTTTCACGTTTCTGTCAACTTCAGTGTTATTCGACACAAACTAGTCACTTTTCATCAAAATTGAGCCAGACTCACACCTAAGGCTTGACTGTACCTGCAGAGTCACAGCACATACAGTATATGCATTTTCATATGTTTCTATCAATTTCAGTGTTATTCGACACAAACTAGTCACTTTTCATCAAAATCGAGCCAGACTCACACCTAAGGCTTGACTGTACTAGCAGAGTCACGGCACACACAGTATATGCGTTTCCATATGTTTCTATCAATTTCAGTGTTATTCGACACAAAGTAGTCACTTTTCATCAGAATCGAGCCAGACTCACACCTAATGCTTTATTGTACTAGCAGAGTCACGGCACACACAGTATATGCATTTTCACATGTTTCTATCAACTTCAGTGTTATTGGACACAAACTAATCACTTTTCATCAGAATCGATGCAGACTCATCCGAACAGCTTTATTGTTCTAACAGAGTCAGGGCACACACGGTATATGCTTTTTCATATGTTTCTATCAACTTCAGTGTTATTGGACACAAACTAGTCACTTTTCATCAGAATCGATGCAGACTCATCCAAAACGCTCTATTGTACCAGCAGAGTCACGGCACACACAGTATATGCATTTTCATCTCTTTCTATCAATTTCAGTGTTATTCGACACAAACTAGTCACTTTTCATCAGAATCGAGAGAGACTCACACCTAATGCTTGACTGTACTAGCAGAGTCACAGCACATACAGTATATGCATTTTCATATGTTTCTATCAATTTCAGTGTTATTGGACAAAAACTAATCACTTTTCATCAGAATCGATGCAGACTCATCCAAACAGCTTTATTGTTCAAACAGGGTCAGGGCACACACGGTATATGCTTTTTCATATGTTTCTATCAATTTCAGTGTTTTTGGACATAAACTAGTCACTTTTCATCAGAATCGAAGCAGACTTATCCAAAATGCTCTATTGTACTAGCAGAGTCACGGCACACACAGTATATGCATTGTCATATGTTTCTATCAATTTCAGTGTTATTCGACACAAACTAGTCATTTTTCATCAGAATCGAGCCAGACTCACACCTAATGCTTTATTGTACGAGCAGAGTCACGGCACACACAGTATATGCATTTTCATATGTTTCTATCAATTTCAGTTTTATTGGAAACAAACTAGTCACTTTTCATCAGAATCGATGCAGACTCATCCAAACAGCTTTATTGTACTAGCAGAGTCACGGCACACACGGTATATGCTTTTTCATATGTTTCTATCAATTTCAGTGTTATTGGACACAAACTAGCCACTTTTCATCAGAATTGAGCCAGACTCACACCTAATGCTTTATTGTACGAGCAGAGTCACGGCACACACAGTATATGCATTTTCATATGTTTCTATCAATTTCAGTGTTATTCGACACAAAGTAGTCACTTTTCATCAAAATCGAGCCAGACTCACACCTAAGGCTTGACTGTACTAGCAGAGTCACGGCACACACAGTATATGCATTTTCATATGTTTCGATCAATTTCAGTGTTATTCGACACAAACTAGTCACTTTTCATCAGAATTGAGCCAGGCTCACACGTAATGCTCTATTGCACTAGCAGAGTCACGGCACACACAGTATATGTATTTTCATATGTTTCTATCAATTTCAGTGTTATTTGACAGAAACAAATCACTTTTCATCAGAATCGAGCCAGACTCACACCTAATTCTTTTTTGTACTAGCAGAGTCACGGCACACACAGTATATGCATTTTCACATATTTTTATCAATTTCAGTGTTATTCGACATAAACTAGTCACTTTTCATCAGAATTGAGCCAGACTCACACCTAAGGCTTGACTGTACTAGCAGAGTCACAGCACACATGCATGTTTCTATCAATTTCAGTGTTATTTGACACAAACTAGTCACTTTTCATCAGAATCGAGCCAGACTCACACCTAATGCTTTATTGTACTAGCAGAGTCACGGCACACACAGTATATGCATTTTCAGATGTTACTATCAATTTCAGTGTTATTCGACACAAACTAGTCACTTTTCATCAGAATCGATGCAGATTCATCCAAAACGCTGTATTGTACTAGCAGAGTCACGGCACACACAGTATATGCATTTTCATATGTTTCTATCAATTTCAGTGTTATTGGACACAAACTAGTCACTTTTCATCAGAATCGATGCAGACTCATCCAAAACCCTCTATTGTACTAGCAGAGTCACGGCACATACAGTATATGCATTTTCATCTCTTTCTATCAATTTCATTGTTATTGGACACAAACTAGTCACTTTTCATCAGAATCGAGAAAGACTCACACTTAATGCTTTATTATACTAGCAGAGCCACGGCACACACAGTATATGCATTTTCACGTTTCTGTCAACTTCAGTGTTATTCGACACAAACTAGTCACTTTTCATCAAAATTGAGCCAGACTCACACCTAAGGCTTGACTGTACTAGCAGAGTCACAGCACATAGAGTATATGCATTTTCATATGTTTCTATCAATTTCAGTGTTATTGGACACAAACTAGTCACTTTTCATCAAAATCGAGCCAGACTCACACCTAAGGCTTGACTGTACTAGCAGAGTCACGGCACACACAGTATATGCATTTCCATATGTTTCTATCAATTTCAGTGTTATTTGACACAAACTAGTCACTTTTCATCAGAATCGAGCCAGACTCACACCTAATGCTTTATTGTACTAGCAGAGTCACGGCACACACAGTATATGCATTTTCACGTTTCTATCAATTTCAGTGTTATTCGACACAAACTAGTCACTTTTCATCAAAATTGAGCCAGACTCACACCTAAGGCTTGACTGTACTAGCAGATTCACGGCACACACAGTATATGCATTTTCATATGTTTCTATCAATTTCAGTGTTATTCGACACAAACTAGTCACTTTTCATCAGAATTGAGCCAGACTCACACCTAAGGCTTGATTGTAATAGCAGAGTCACGGCACACACAGTATATGCATTTTCATATCTTTCTATCAATTTCAGTGTTATTCGACATAAACTAGTCACTTTTCATCAGAATTGAGCCGGACTCACACCTAAGGCTTGACTGTACTAGCAGAGTCACAGCACACATGCATGTTTCTATCAATTTCAGTGTTATTGGACACAAACTAGTCACTTTTCATCAGAATCGATGCAGACTCATCCAAAACGCTCTATTGTACCAGCAGAGTCACGGCACACACAGTATATGCATTTTCATCTCTTTCTATCAATTTCAGTGTTATTCGACACAAACTAGTCACTTTTCATCAGAATCGAGAGAGACTCACACCTAATGCTTGACTGTACTAGCAGAGTCACAGCACATACAGTATATGCATTTTCATATGTTTCTATCAATTTCAGTGTTATTGGACAAAAACTAATCACTTTTCATCAGAATCGATGCAGACTCATCCAAACAGCTTTATTGTTCAAACAGGGTCAGGGCACACACGGTATATGCTTTTTCATATGTTTCTATCAATTTCAGTGTTTTTGGACATAAACTAGTCACTTTTCATCAGAATCGAAGCAGACTTATCCAAAATGCTCTATTGTACTAGCAGAGTCACGGCACACACAGTATATGCATTGTCATATGTTTCTATCAATTTCAGTGTTATTCGACACAAACTAGTCATTTTTCATCAGAATCGAGCCAGACTCACACCTAATGCTTTATTGTACGAGCAGAGTCACGGCACACACAGTATATGCATTTTCATATGTTTCTATCAATTTCAGTTTTATTGGAAACAAACTAGTCACTTTTCATCAGAATCGATGCAGACTCATCCAAACAGCTTTATTGTACTAGCAGAGTCACGGCACACACGGTATATGCTTTTTCATATGTTTCTATCAATTTCAGTGTTATTGGACACAAACTAGCCACTTTTCATCAGAATTGAGCCAGACTCACACCTAATGCTTTATTGTACGAGCAGAGTCACGGCACACACAGTATATGCATTTTCATATGTTTCTATCAATTTCAGTGTTATTCGACACAAAGTAGTCACTTTTCATCAAAATCGAGCCAGACTCACACCTAAGGCTTGACTGTACTAGCAGAGTCACGGCACACACAGTATATGCATTTTCATATGTTTCGATCAATTTCAGTGTTATTCGACACAAACTAGTCACTTTTCATCAGAATTGAGCCAGGCTCACACGTAATGCTCTATTGCACTAGCAGAGTCACGGCACACACAGTATATGCATTTTCATATGTTTCTATCAATTTCAGTGTTATTTGACAGAAACTAATCACTTTTCATCGGAATCGAGCCAGACTCACACCTAATTCTTTTTTGTACTAGCAGAGTCACGGCACACACAGTATATGCATTTTCACATATTTTTATCAATTTCAGTGTTATTCGACATAAACTAGTCACTTTTCATCAGAATTGAGCCAGACTCACACCTAAGGCTTGACTGTACTAGCAGAGTCACAGCACACATGCATGTTTCTATCAATTTCAGTGTTATTTGACACAAACTAGTCACTTTTCATCAGAATCGAGCCAGACTCACACCTAATGCTTTATTGTACTAGCAGAGTCACGGCACACACAGTATATGCATTTTCAGATGTTACTATCAATTTCAGTGTTATTCGACACAAACTAGTCACTTTTCATCAGAATCGATGCAGATTCATCCAAAACGCTGTATTGTACTAGCAGAGTCACGGCACACACAGTATATGCATTTTCATATGTTTCTATCAATTTCAGTGTTATTGGACACAAACTAGTCACTTTTCATCAGAATCGATGCAGACTCATCCAAAACCCTCTATTGTACTAGCAGAGTCACGGCACATACAGTATATGCATTTTCATCTCTTTCTATCAATTTCATTGTTATTGGACACAAACTAGTCACTTTTCATCAGAATCGAGAAAGACTCACACTTAATGCTTTATTATACTAGCAGAGCCACGGCACACACAGTATATGCATTTTCACGTTTCTGTCAACTTCAGTGTTATTCGACACAAACTAGTCACTTTTCATCAAAATTGAGCCAGACTCACACCTAAGGCTTGACTGTACTAGCAGAGTCACAGCACATACAGTATATGCATTTTCATATGTTTCTATCAATTTCAGTGTTATTGGACACAAACTAGTCACTTTTCATCAAAATCGAGCCAGACTCACACCTAAGGCTTGACTGTACTAGCAGAGTCACGGCACACACAGTATATGCATTTCCATATGTTTCTATCAATTTCAGTGTTATTTGACACAAACTAGTCACTTTTCATCAGAATCGAGCCAGACTCACACCTAATGCTTTATTGTACTAGCAGAGTCACGGCACACACAGTATATGCATTCTCACGTTTCTGTCAACTTCAGTGTTATTCGACACAAACTAGTCACTTTTCATCAAAATTGAGCCAGACTCACACCTAAGGCTTGACTGTACTAGCAGATTCACGGCACACACAGTATATGCATTTTCATATGTTTCTATCAATTTCAGTGTTATTCGACACAAACTAGTCACTTTTCATCAGAATTGAGCCAGACTCACACCTAAGGCTTGATTGTAATAGCAGAGTCACGGCACACACAGTATATGCATTTTCATATCTTTCTATCAATTTCAGTGTTATTCGACATAAACTAGTCACTTTTCATCAGAATTGAGCCGGACTCACACCTAAGGCTTGACTGTACTAGCAGAGTCACAGCACACATGCATGTTTCTATCAATTTCAGTGTTATTTGACACAAACTAGTCACTTTTCATCAGAATCGAGCCAGACTCACACCTAATGCTTTATTGTACTAGCAGAGTCACGGCACACACAGTATATGCATTTTCAGATGTTTCTATCAATTTCAGTGTTATTCGACACAAACTAGTCACTTTTCATCAGAATCGATGCAGATTCATCCAAAACGCTGTATTGTACTAGCAGAGTCACGGCACACACTGTATATGCATTTTCATATGTTTCTTTCAATTTCAGTGTTATTGGACACAAACTAGTCACTTTTCATCAGAATCGAGAAAGACTCACACCTAATGCTTTATTATACTAGCAGAGTCACGGCACACACAGTATATGCATTTTCACGTTTCTATCAATGTCAGTGTTATTCGACACAAACTAGTCACTTTTCATCAAAATTGAGCCAGACTCACACCTAAGGCTTGACTGTACTAGCAGAGTCACAGCACATACAGTATATGCATTTTCATATGTTTCTATCAATTTCAGTGTTATTGGACACAAACTAGTCACTTTTCATCAGAATCGAGAGAGACTCTTACCTAATGCTTTATTGTAGTAGCAGAGTCACGGCACACACAGTATATGCATTTTCACATGTTTCTATCAATTTCAGTGTTATTGGACACAAACTAATCACTTTTCATCAGAATCGATGCAGACTCATCCAAACAGCTTTATTTTTCTAACAGAGTCACGGCACACACGGTATGTGCTTTTTCATATGTTTCTATCAATTTCAGTGTTATTGGACACAAACTGCATTTTCATATGTTTCTATCAATTTCAGTGTTATTGGACACAAACTAGTCACTTTTCATCAGAATCGAGAAAGACTCACACCTAATGCTTTATTATAGTAGCAGAGTCACGGCACACACAGTATATGCATTTTCATATGTTTCTATCAATTTCAGTGTTACTCGACACAAACTAGTCACTTTTCATCAGAATCGAGAAAGACTCACACCTAATGCTTTATTATAGTAGCAGAGTCACGGCACACACAGTATATGCATTTTCATATGTTTCGATCAATTTCAATGTTATTCGACACAAACTAGTCACTTTTCATCAGAATTGAGCCAGACTCACACCTAAGGCTTGACTGTACTAGCAGAGTCACGGCACACACGGTATATGCTTTTTCATATCTTTCTATCAATTTCAGTGTTATTCGACACAAACTACTCACTTTTCATCAGAATCGAACCAGGCTCACACGTAATGCTCTATTGCACTAGCAGAGTCACAGCACACACAGTATATGCATTTTCATATGTTTCTATCAATTTCAGTGTTATTTGACACAAACAGCATTTTCATATGTTTCTATCAATTTCAGTGTTATTGGACACAAACTAGTCACTTTTCATCAGAATCGAGAAAGACTCACACCTAATGCTTTATTATAGTAGCAGAGTCACGGCACACACAGTATATGCATTTTCATATGTTTCGATCAATTTCATTGTTATTCGACACAAACTAGTCACTTTTCATCAGAATTGAGCCAGACTCACACCTAAGGCTTGACTGTACTAGCAGAGTCACGGCACACACAGTATATGCATTTTCACATGTTTTTATCAATTTCAGTGTTATTCGACACAAACTAGTCACTTTTCATCAGAATTGAGCCAGACTCACACCTAAGGCTTGATTGTAATAGCAGAGTCACGGCACACACAGTATATGCATTTTCATATCTTTCTATCAATTTCAGTGTTATTCGACATAAACTAGTCACTTTTCATCAGAATTGAGCCGGACTCACACCTAAGGCTTGACTGTACTAGCAGAGTCACAGCACACATGCATGTTTCTATCAATTTCAGTGTTATTGGACACAAACTAGTCACTTTTCATCAGAATCGAGCCAGACTCACACCTAATGCTTTATTGTACTAGCAGAGTCACGGCACACACAGTATATGCATTTTCAGATGTTTCTATCAATTTCAGTGTTATTCGACACAAACTAGTCACTTTTCATCAGAATCGATGCAGATTCATCCAAAACGCTGTATTGTACTAGCAGAGTCACGGCACACACTGTATATGCATTTTCATATGTTTCTTTCAATTTCAGTGTTATTGGACACAAACTAGTCACTTTTCATCAGAATCGAGAAAGACTCACACCTAATGCTTTATTATACTAGCAGAGTCACGGCACACACAGTATATGCATTTTCACGTTTCTATCAATTTCAGTGTTATTCGACAGAAACTAGTCACTTTTCATCAAAATTGAGCCAGACTCACACCTAAGGCTTGACTGTACTAGCAGAGTCACAGCACATACAGTATATGCACTTTCATATGTTTCTATCAATTTCAGTGTTATTGGACACAAACTAGTCACTTTTCATCAGAATCGAGAGAGACTCTTACCTAATGCTTTATTGTAGTAGCAGAGTCACGGCACACACAGTATATGCATTTTCACATGTTTCTATCAATTTCAGTGTTATTGGACACAAACTAATCACTTTTCATCAGAATCGATGCAGACTCATCCAAACAGCTTTATTTTTCTAACAGAGTCAGGGCACACACGGTATGTGCTTTTTCATATGTTTCTATCAATTTCAGTGTTATTGGACACAAACTGCATTTTCATATGTTTCTATCAATTTCAGTGTTATTGGACACAAACTAGTCACTTTTCATCAGAATCGAGAAAGACTCACACCTAATGCTTTATTATAGTAGCAGAGTCACGGCACACACAGTATATGCATTTTCATATGTTTCTATCAATTTCAGTGTTATTCGACACAAACTAGTCACTTTTCATCAGAATCGAGAAAGACTCACACCTAATGCTTTATTATAGTAGCAGAGTCACGGCACACACAGTATATGCATTTTCATATGTTTCGATCAATTTCAGTGTTATTCGACACAAACTAGTCACTTTTCATCAGAATTGAGCCAGACTCACACCTAAGGCTTGACTGTACTAGCAGAGTCACGGCACACACGGTATATGCTTTTTCATATCTTTCTATCAATTTCAGTGTTATTCGACACAAACTAGTCACTTTTCATCAGAATCGAACCAGGCTCACACGTAATGCTCTATTGCACTAGCAGAGTCACGGCACACACAGTATATGCATTTTCATATGTTTCTATCAATTTCAGTGTTATTTGACACAAACAGCATTTTCATATGTTTCTATCAATTTCAGTGTTATTGGACACAAACTAGTCACTTTTCATCAGAATCGAGAAAGACTCACACCTAATGCTTTATTATAGTAGCAGAGTCACGGCACACACAGTATATGCATTTTCATATGTTTCGATCAATTTCATTGTTATTCGACACAAACTAGTCACTTTTCATCAGAATTGAGCCAGACTCACACCTAAGGCTTGACTGTACTAGCAGAGTCACGGCACACACAGTATATGCATTTTCACATGTTTTTATCAATTTCAGTGTTATTTGACCCAAACTAGTCACTTTTCATCAGAATTGAGCCAGACTCACACCTAAGGCTTGATTGTAATAGCAGAGTCACGGCACACACAGTATATGCATTTTCATATCTTTCTATCAATTTCAGTGTTATTCGACATAAACTAGTCACTTTTCATCAGAATTGAGCCGGACTCACACCTAAGGCTCGACTGTACTAGCAGAGTCACAGCACACATGCATGTTTCTATCAATTTCAGTGTTATTGGACACAAACTAGTCACTTTTCATCAGAATCGAGCCAGACTCACACCTAATGCTTTATTGTACTAGCAGAGTCACGGCACACACAGTATATGCATTTTCAGATGTTTCTATCAATTTCAGTGTTATTCGACACAAACTAGTCACTTTTCATCAGAATCGATGCAGATTCATCCAAAACGCTGTATTGTACTAGCAGAGTCACGGCACACACTGTATATGCATTTTCATATGTTTCTTTCAATTTCAGTGTTATTGGACACAAACTAGTCACTTTTCATCAGAATCGAGAAAGACTCACACCTAATGCTTTATTATACTAGCAGAGTCACGGCACACACAGTATATGCATTTTCAGATGTTTCTATCAATTTCAGTGTTATTCGACACAAACTAGTCACTTTTCATCAAAATCGATGCAGATTCATCCAAAACGCTGTATTGTACTAGCAGAGTCACGGCACACACTGTATATGCATTTTCATATGTTTCTTTCAATTTCAGTGTTATTGGACACAAACTAGTCACTTTTCATCAGAATCGAGAAAGACTCACACCTAAGGCTTGACTGTACTAGCAGAGTCACAGCACATACAGTATATGCATTTTCATATGTTTCTATCAATTTCAGTGTTATTGGACACAAACTAGTCACTTTTCATCAGAATCGAGAGAGACTCTTACCTAATGCTTTATTGTAGTAGCAGGGTCACGGCACACACAGTATATGCATTTTCACATGTTTCTATCAATTTCAGTGTTATTGGACACAAACTAATCACTTTTCATCAGAATCGATGCAGACTCATCCAAACAGCCTTATTTTTCTAACAGAGTCAGGGCACACACGGTATGTGCTTTTTCATATGTTTCTATCAATTTCAGTGTTATTGGACACAAACTAGTCACTTTTCATCAGAATCGAGAAAGACTCACACCTAATGCTTTATTATAGTAGCAGAGTCACGGCACACACAGTATATGCATTTTCATATGTTTCTATCAATTTCAGTGTTATTCGACACAAACTAGTCACTTTTCATCAGAATCGAGAAAGACTCACACCTAATGCTTTATTATAGTAGCAGAGTCACGACACACACAGTATATGCATTTTCATATGTTTCGATCAATTTCAGTGTTATTCGACACAAACTAGTCACTTTTCATCAGAATTGAGCCAGACTCACACCTAAGGCTTGACTGTACTAGCAGAGTCACGGCACACACGGTATATGCTTTTTCATATCTTTCTATCAATTTCAGTGTTATTCGACACAAACTAGTCACTTTTCATCAGAATCGAACCAGGCTCACACGTAATGCTCTATTGCACTAGCAGAGTCACGGCACACACAGTATATGCATTTTCATATGTTTCTATCAATTTCAGTGTTATTTGACACAAACAGCATTTTCATATGTTTCTATCAATTTCAGTGTTATTGGACACAAACTAGTCACTTTTCATCAGAATCGAGAAAGACTCACACCTAATGCTTTATTATAGTAGCAGAGTCACGGCACACACAGTATATGCATTTTCATATGTTTCGATCAATTTCAGTGTTATTCGACACAAACTAGTCACTTTTCATCAGAATTGAGCCAGGCTCACACGTAATGCTCTATTGCACTAGCAGAGTCACGGCACACACAGTATATGCATTTTCATATGTTTCTATCAATTTCAGTGTTATTTGACAGAAACTAATCACTTTTCATCAGAATCGAGCCAGACTCACACCTAATTCTTTTTTGTACTAGCAGAGTCACGGCACACACAGTATATGCATTTTCACATATTTTTATCAATTTCAGTGTTATTCGACATAAACTAGTCACTTTTCATCAGAATTGAGCCAGACTCACACCTAAGGCTTGACTGTACTAGCAGAGTCACAGCACACATGCATGTTTCTATCAATTTCAGTGTTATTTGACACAAACTAGTCACTTTTCATCAGAATCGAGCCAGACTCACACCTAATGCTTTATTGTACTAGCAGAGTCACGGCACACACAGTATATGCATTTTCAGATGTTACTATCAATTTCAGTGTTATTCGACACAAACTAGTCACTTTTCATCAGAATCGATGCAGATTCATCCAAAACGCTGTATTGTACTAGCAGAGTCACGGCACACACAGTATATGCATTTTCATATGTTTCTATCAATTTCAGTGTTATTGGACACAAACTAGTCACTTTTCATCAGAATCGATGCAGACTCATCCAAAACCCTCTATTGTACTAGCAGAGTCACGGCACATACAGTATATGCATTTTCATCTCTTTCTATCAATTTCATTGTTATTGGACACAAACTAGTCACTTTTCATCAGAATCGAGAAAGACTCACACTTAATGCTTTATTATACTAGCAGAGCCACGGCACACACAGTATATGCATTTTCACGTTTCTGTCAACTTCAGTGTTATTCGACACAAACTAGTCACTTTTCATCAAAATTGAGCCAGACTCACACCTAAGGCTTGACTGTACTAGCAGAGTCACAGCACATACAGTATATGCATTTTCATATGTTTCTATCAATTTCAGTGTTATTGGACACAAACTAGTCACTTTTCATCAAAATCGAGCCAGACTCACACCTAAGGCTTGACTGTACTAGCAGAGTCACGGCACACACAGTATATGCATTTCCATATGTTTCTATCAATTTCAGTGTTATTTGACACAAACTAGTCACTTTTCATCAGAATCGAGCCAGACTCACACCTAATGCTTTATTGTACTAGCAGAGTCACGGCACACACAGTATATGCATTTTCACGTTTCTGTCAACTTCAGTGTTATTCGACACAAACTAGTCACTTTTCATCAAAATTGAGCCAGACTCACACCTAAGGCTTGACTGTACTAGCAGATTCACGGCACACACAGTATATGCATTTTCATATGTTTCTATCAATTTCAGTGTTATTCGACACAAACTAGTCACTTTTCATCAGAATTGAGCCAGACTCACACCTAAGGCTTGATTGTAATAGCAGAGTCACGGCACACACAGTATATGCATTTTCATATCTTTCTATCAATTTCAGTGTTATTCGACATAAACTAGTCACTTTTCATCAGAATTGAGCCGGACTCACACCTAAGGCTTGACTGTACTAGCAGAGTCACAGCACACATGCATGTTTCTATCAATTTCAGTGTTATTTGACACAAACTAGTCACTTTTCATCAGAATCGAGCCAGACTCACACCTAATGCTTTATTGTACTAGCAGAGTCACGGCACACACAGTATATGCATTTTCAGATGTTTCTATCAATTTCAGTGTTATTCGACACAAACTAGTCACTTTTCATCAGAATCGATGCAGATTCATCCAAAACGCTGTATTGTACTAGCAGAGTCACGGCACACACTGTATATGCATTTTCATATGTTTCTTTCAATTTCAGTGTTATTGGACACAAACTAGTCACTTTTCATCAGAATCGAGAAAGACTCACACCTAATGCTTTATTATACTAGCAGAGTCACGGCACACACAGTATATGCATTTTCACGTTTCTATCAATGTCAGTGTTATTCGACACAAACTAGTCACTTTTCATCAAAATTGAGCCAGACTCACACCTAAGGCTTGACTGTACTAGCAGAGTCACAGCACATACAGTATATGCATTTTCATATGTTTCTATCAATTTCAGTGTTATTGGACACAAACTAGTCACTTTTCATCAGAATCGAGAGAGACTCTTACCTAATGCTTTATTGTAGTAGCAGAGTCACGGCACACACAGTATATGCATTTTCACATGTTTCTATCAATTTCAGTGTTATTGGACACAAACTAATCACTTTTCATCAGAATCGATGCAGACTCATCCAAACAGCTTTATTTTTCTAACAGAGTCAGGGCACACACGGTATGTGCTTTTTCATATGTTTCTATCAATTTCAGTGTTATTGGACACAAACTGCATTTTCATATGTTTCTATCAATTTCAGTGTTATTGGACACAAACTAGTCACTTTTCATCAGAATCGAGAAAGACTCACACCTAATGCTTTATTATAGTAGCAGAGTCACGGCACACACAGTATATGCATTTTCATATGTTTCTATCAATTTCAGTGTTACTCGACACAAACTAGTCACTTTTCATCAGAATCGAGAAAGACTCACACCTAATGCTTTATTATAGTAGCAGAGTCACGGCACACACAGTATATGCATTTTCATATGTTTCGATCAATTTCAATGTTATTCGACACAAACTAGTCACTTTTCATCAGAATTGAGCCAGACTCACACCTAAGGCTTGACTGTACTAGCAGAGTCACGGCACACACGGTATATGCTTTTTCATATCTTTCTATCAATTTCAGTGTTATTCGACACAAACTACTCACTTTTCATCAGAATCGAACCAGGCTCACACGTAATGCTCTATTGCACTAGCAGAGTCACAGCACACACAGTATATGCATTTTCATATGTTTCTATCAATTTCAGTGTTATTTGACACAAACAGCATTTTCATATGTTTCTATCAATTTCAGTGTTATTGGACACAAACTAGTCACTTTTCATCAGAATCGAGAAAGACTCACACCTAATGCTTTATTATAGTAGCAGAGTCACGGCACACACAGTATATGCATTTTCATATGTTTCGATCACTTTCATTGTTATTCGACACAAACTAGTCACTTTTCATCAGAATTGAGCCAGACTCACACCTAAGGCTTGACTGTACTAGCAGAGTCACGGCACACACAGTATATGCATTTTCACATGTTTTTATCAATTTCAGTGTTATTCGACACAAACTAGTCACTTTTCATCAGAATTGAGCCAGACTCACACCTAAGGCTTGATTGTAATAGCAGAGTCACGGCACACACAGTATATGCATTTTCATATCTTTCTATCAATTTCAGTGTTATTCGACATAAACTAGTCACTTTTCATCAGAATTGAGCCGGACTCACACCTAAGGCTTGACTGTACTAGCAGAGTCACAGCACACATGCATGTTTCTATCAATTTCAGTGTTATTGGACACAAACTAGTCACTTTTCATCAGAATCGAGCCAGACTCACACCTAATGCTTTATTGTACTAGCAGAGTCACGGCACACACAGTATATGCATTTTCAGATGTTTCTATCAATTTCAGTGTTATTCGACACAAACTAGTCACTTTTCATCAGAATCGATGCAGATTCATCCAAAACGCTGTATTGTACTAGCAGAGTCACGGCACACACTGTATATGCATTTTCATATGTTTCTTTCAATTTCAGTGTTATTGGACACAAACTAGTCACTTTTCATCAGAATCGAGAAAGACTCACACCTAATGCTTTATTATACTAGCAGAGTCACGGCACACACAGTATATGCATTTTCACGTTTCTATCAATTTCAGTGTTATTCGACAGAAACTAGTCACTTTTCATCAAAATTGAGCCAGACTCACACCTAAGGCTTGACTGTACTAGCAGAGTCACAGCACATACAGTATATGCACTTTCATATGTTTCTATCAATTTCAGTGTTATTGGACACAAACTAGTCACTTTTCATCAGAATCGAGAGAGACTCTTACCTAATGCTTTATTGTAGTAGCAGAGTCACGGCACACACAGTATATGCATTTTCACATGTTTCTATCAATTTCAGTGTTATTGGACACAAACTAATCACTTTTCATCAGAATCGATGCAGACTCATCCAAACAGCTTTATTTTTCTAACAGAGTCAGGGCACACACGGTATGTGCTTTTTCATATGTTTCTATCAATTTCAGTGTTATTGGACACAAACTGCATTTTCATATGTTTCTATCAATTTCAGTGTTATTGGACACAAACTAGTCACTTTTCATCAGAATCGAGAAAGACTCACACCTAATGCTTTATTATAGTAGCAGAGTCACGGCACACACAGTATATGCATTTTCATATGTTTCTATCAATTTCAGTGTTATTCGACACAAACTAGTCACTTTTCATCAGAATCGAGAAAGACTCACACCTAATGCTTTATTATAGTAGCAGAGTCACGGCACACACAGTATATGCATTTTCATATGTTTCGATCAATTTCAGTGTTATTCGACACAAACTAGTCACTTTTCATCAGAATTGAGCCAGACTCACACCTAAGGCTTGACTGTACTAGCAGAGTCACGGCACACACGGTATATGCTTTTTCATATCTTTCTATCAATTTCAGTGTTATTCGACACAAACTAGTCACTTTTCATCAGAATCGAACCAGGCTCACACGTAATGCTCTATTGCACTAGCAGAGTCACGGCACACACAGTATATGCATTTTCATATGTTTCTATCAATTTCAGTGTTATTTGACACAAACAGCATTTTCATATGTTTCTATCAATTTCAGTGTTATTGGACACAAACTAGTCACTTTTCATCAGAATCGAGAAAGACTCACACCTAATGCTTTATTATAGTAGCAGAGTCACGGCACACACAGTATATGCATTTTCATATGTTTCGATCAATTTCATTGTTATTCGACACAAACTAGTCACTTTTCATCAGAATTGAGCCAGACTCACACCTAAGGCTTGACTGTACTAGCAGAGTCACGGCACACACAGTATATGCATTTTCACATGTTTTTATCAATTTCAGTGTTATTTGACCCAAACTAGTCACTTTTCATCAGAATTGAGCCAGACTCACACCTAAGGCTTGATTGTAATAGCAGAGTCACGGCACACACAGTATATGCATTTTCATATCTTTCTATCAATTTCAGTGTTATTCGACATAAACTAGTCACTTTTCATCAGAATTGAGCCGGACTCACACCTAAGGCTCGACTGTACTAGCAGAGTCACAGCACACATGCATGTTTCTATCAATTTCAGTGTTATTGGACACAAACTAGTCACTTTTCATCAGAATCGAGCCAGACTCACACCTAATGCTTTATTGTACTAGCAGAGTCACGGCACACACAGTATATGCATTTTCAGATGTTTCTATCAATTTCAGTGTTATTCGACACAAACTAGTCACTTTTCATCAGAATCGATGCAGATTCATCCAAAACGCTGTATTGTACTAGCAGAGTCACGGCACACACTGTATATGCATTTTCATATGTTTCTTTCAATTTCAGTGTTATTGGACACAAACTAGTCACTTTTCATCAGAATCGAGAAAGACTCACACCTAATGCTTTATTATACTAGCAGAGTCACGGCACACACAGTATATGCATTTTCAGATGTTTCTATCAATTTCAGTGTTATTCGACACAAACTAGTCACTTTTCATCAAAATCGATGCAGATTCATCCAAAACGCTGTATTGTACTAGCAGAGTCACGGCACACACTGTATATGCATTTTCATATGTTTCTTTCAATTTCAGTGTTATTGGACACAAACTAGTCACTTTTCATCAGAATCGAGAAAGACTCACACCTAAGGCTTGACTGTACTAGCAGAGTCACAGCACATACAGTATATGCATTTTCATATGTTTCTATCAATTTCAGTGTTATTGGACACAAACTAGTCACTTTTCATCAGAATCGAGAGAGACTCTTACCTAATGCTTTATTGTAGTAGCAGGGTCACGGCACACACAGTATATGCATTTTCACATGTTTCTATCAATTTCAGTGTTATTGGACACAAACTAATCACTTTTCATCAGAATCGATGCAGACTCATCCAAACAGCCTTATTTTTCTAACAGAGTCAGGGCACACACGGTATGTGCTTTTTCATATGTTTCTATCAATTTCAATGTTATTGGACACAAACTGCATTTTCATATGTTTCTATCAATTTCAGTGTTATTGGACACAAACTAGTCACTTTTCATCAGAATCGAGAAAGACTCACACCTAATGCTTTATTATAGTAGCAGAGTCACGGCACACACAGTATATGCATTTTCATATGTTTCTATCAATTTCAGTGTTATTCGACACAAACTAGTCACTTTTCATCAGAATCGAGAAAGACTCACACCTAATGCTTTATTATAGTAGCAGAGTCACGACACACACAGTATATGCATTTTCATATGTTTCGATCAATTTCAGTGTTATTCGACACAAACTAGTCACTTTTCATCAGAATTGAGCCAGACTCACACCTAAGGCTTGACTGTACTAGCAGAGTCACGGCACACACGGTATATGCTTTTTCATATCTTTCTATCAATTTCAGTGTTATTCGACACAAACTAGTCACTTTTCATCAGAATCGAACCAGGCTCACACGTAATGCTCTATTGCACTAGCAGAGTCACGGCACACACAGTATATGCATTTTCATATGTTTCTATCAATTTCAGTGTTATTTGACACAAACAGCATTTTCATATGTTTCTATCAATTTCAGTGTTATTGGACACAAACTAGTCACTTTTCATCAGAATCGAGAAAGACTCACACCTAATGCTTTATTATAGTAGCAGAGTCACGGCACACACAGTATATGCATTTTCATATGTTTCGATCAATTTCATTGTTATTCAACACAAACTAGTCACTTTTCATCAGAATTGAGCCAGACTCACACCTAAGGCTTGACTGTACAAGCAGAGTCACGGCACACACAGTATATGCATTTTCACATGTTTTTATCAATTTCAGTGTTATTCGACACAAACTAGTCACTTTTCATCAGAATTGAGCCAGACTCACACCTAAGGCTTGATTGTAATAGCAGAGTCACGGCACACACAGTATATGCATTTTCATATCTTTCTATCAATTTCAGTGTTATTGGACATAAACTAGTCACTTTTCATCAGAATTGAGCCGGACTCACACCTAAGGCTTGACTGTACTAGGAGAGTCACAGCACACATGCATGTTTCTATCAATTTCAGTGTTATTGGACACAAACTAGTCACTTTTCATCAGAATCGAGCCAGACTCACACCTAATGCTTTATTGTACTAGCAGAGTCACGGCACACACAGTATATACATTTTCAGATGTTTCTATCAATTTCAGTGTTATTCGACACAAACTAGTCACTTTTCATCAGAATCGATGCAGATTCATCCAAAACGCTGTATTGTACTAGCAGAGTCACGGCACACACTGTATATGCATTTTCATATGTTTCTTTCAATTTCAGTGTTATTGGACACAAACTAGTCACTTTTCATCAGAATCGAGAAAGACTCACACCTAATGCTTTATTATACTAGCAGAGTCACGGCACACACAGTATATGCATTTTCAGATGTTTCTATCAATTTCAGTGTTATTGGACACAAACTAGTCACTTTTCATCAGAATCGAGAGAGACTCTTACCTAATGCTTTATTGTAGTAGCAGGGTCACGGCACACACAGTATATGCATTTTCACATGTTTCTATCAATTTCAGTGTTATTGGACACAAACTAATCACTTTTCATCAGAATCGATGCAGACTCATCCAAACAGCCTTATTTTTCTAACAGAGTCAGGGCACACACGGTATGTGCTTTTTCATATGTTTCTATCAATTTCAGTGTTATTGGACACAAACTGCATTTTCATATGTTTCTATCAATTTCAGTGTTATTGGACACAAACTAGTCACTTTTCATCAGAATCGAGAAAGACTCACACCTAATGCTTTATTATAGTAGCAGAGTCACGGCACACACAGTATATGCATTTTCATATGTTTCTATCAATTTCAGTGTTATTCGACACAAACTAGTCACTTTTCATCAGAATCGAGAAAGACTCACACCTAATGCTTTATTATAGTAGCAGAGTCACGGCACACACAGTATATGCATTTTCATATGTTTCGATCAATTTCAGTGTTATTCGACACAAACTAGTCACTTTTCATCAGAATTGAGCCAGACTCACACCTAAGGCTTGACTGTACTAGCAGAGTCACGGCACACACGGTATATGCTTTTTCATATCTTTCTATCAATTTCAGTGTTATTCGACACAAACTAGTCACTTTTCATCAGAATCGAACCAGGCTCACACGTAATGCTCTATTGCACTAGCAGAGTCACGGCACACACAGTATATGCATTTTCATATGTTTCTATCAATTTCAGTGTTATTTGACACAAACAGCATTTTCATATGTTTCTATCAATTTCAGTGTTATTGGACACAAACTAGTCACTTTTCATCAGAATCGAGAAAGACTCACACCTAATGCTTTATTATAGTAGCAGAGTCACGGCACACACAGTATATGCATTTTCATATGTTTCGATCAATTTCATTGTTATTCAACACAAACTAGTCACTTTTCATCAGAATTGAGCCAGACTCACACCTAAGGCTTGACTGTACAAGCAGAGTCACGGCACACACAGTATATGCATTTTCACATGTTTTTATCAATTTCAGTGTTATTCGACACAAACTAGTCACTTTTCATCAGAATTGAGCCAGACTCACACCTAAGGCTTGATTGTAATAGCAGAGTCACGGCACACACAGTATATGCATTTTCATATCTTTCTATCAATTTCAGTGTTATTGGACATAAACTAGTCACTTTTCATCAGAATTGAGCCGGACTCACACCTAAGGCTTGACTGTACTAGGAGAGTCACAGCACACATGCATGTTTCTATCAATTTCAGTGTTATTGGACACAAACTAGTCACTTTTCATCAGAATCGAGCCAGACTCACACCTAATGCTTTATTGTACTAGCAGAGTCACGGCACACACAGTATATGCATTTTCAGATGTTTCTATCAATTTCAGTGTTATTCGACACAAACTAGTCACTTTTCATCAGAATCGATGCAGATTCATCCAAAACGCTGTATTGTACTAGCAGAGTCACGGCACACACTGTATATGCATTTTCATATGTTTCTTTCAATTTCAGTGTTATTGGACACAAACTAGTCACTTTTCATCAGAATCGAGAAAGACTCACACCTAATGCTTTATTATACTAGCAGAGTCACGGCACACACAGTATATGCATTTTCAGATGTTTCTATCAATTTCAGTGTTATTCGACACAAACTAGTCACTTTTCATCAAAATCGATGCAGATTCATCCAAAACGCTGTATTGTACTAGCAGAGTCACGGCACACACTGTATATGCATTTTCATATGTTTCTTTCAATTTCAGTGTTATTGGACACAAACTAGTCACTTTTCATCAGAATCGAGAAAGACTCACACCTAAGGCTTGACTGTACTAGCAGAGTCACAGCACATACAGTATATGCATTTTCATATGTTTCTATCAATTTCAGTGTTATTGGACACAAACTAGTCACTTTTCATCAGAATCGAGAGAGACTCTTACCTAATGCTTTATTGTAGTAGCAGAGTCACGGCACACACAGTATATGCATTTTCACATGTTTCTATCAATTTCAGTGTTATTGGACACAAACTAATCACTTTTCATCAGAATCGATGCAGACTCATCCAAACAGCCTTATTTTTCTAACAGAGTCAGGGCACACACGGTATGTGCTTTTTCATATGTTTCTATCAATTTCAGTGTTATTGGACACAAACTGCATTTTCATATGTTTCTATCAATTTCAGTGTTATTCGACACAAACTAGTCACTTTTCATCAGAATCGAGAAAGACTCACACCTAATGCTTTATTATAATAGCAGAGTCAGGGCACACACAGTATATGCATTTTCATATGTTTCTATCAATTTCAGTGTTATTCGACACAAACTAGTCACTTTTCATCAGAATCGAGAAAGACTCACACCTAATGCTTTATTATAGTAGCAGAGTCACGGCACACACAGTATATGCATTTTCATATGTTTCGATCAATTTCAGTGTTATTCGACACAAACTAGTCACTTTTCATCAGAATTGAGCCAGACTCACACCTAAGGCTTGACTGTACTAGCAGAGTCACGGCACACACGGTATATGCTTTTTCATATCTTTCTATCAATTTCAGTGTTATTCGACACAAACTAGTCACTTTTCATCAGAATCGAACCAGGCTCACACGTAATGCTCTATTGCACTAGCAGAGTCACGGCACACACAGTATATGCATTTTCATATGTTTCTATCAATTTCAGTGTTATTTGACACAAACAGCATTTTCATATGTTTCTATCAATTTCAGTGTTATTGGACACAAACTAGTCACTTTTCATCAGAATCGAGCCAGACTCACACCTAATGCTTTATTATAGTAGCAGAGTCACGGCACACACAGTATATGCATTTTCATATGTTTCGATCAATTTCAGTGTTATTCGACACAAACTAGTCACTTTTCATCAGAATTGAACCAGACTCACACCTAAGGCTTGATTGTACTAGCAGAGTCACGGCACACACAGTATATGCATTTTCACATGTTTTTATCAATTTCAGTGTTATTCGACACAAACTAGTCACTTTTCATCAGAATTGAGCCAGACTCACACCTAAGGCTTTATTGTACTAGCAGAGTCACGGCACACACAGTATATGCATTTTCAGATGTTTCTATCAATTTCAGTGTTATTTGACACAAACAGCATTTTCATATGTTTCTATCAATTTCAGTGTTATTGGACACAAACTAGTCACTTTTCATCAGAATCGAGCCAGACTCACACCTAATGCTTTATTATAGTAGCAGAGTCACGACACACACAGTATATGCATTTTCATATGTTTCGATCAATTTCAGTGTTATTCGACACAAACTAGTCAATTTTCATCAGAATTGAGCCAGACTCACACCTAAGGCTTGACTGTACTAGCAGAGTCACGGCACACACAGTATATGCATTTTCACATGTTCTTATCAATTTCAGTGTTATTGGACACAAACTAGTCACTTTTCATCAGAATTGAGCCAGACTCACACCTAAGGCTTTATTGTACTAGCAGAGTCACAGCACACATGCATGTTTCTATCAATTTCAGTGTTATTTGACACAAACTAGTCACTTTTCATCAGAATCGAGCCAGACTCACACCTAATGCTTTATTGTACTAGCAGAGTCACGGCACACACAGTATATGCATTTTCAGATGTTTCTATCAATTTCAGTGTTATTCGACACAAACTAGTCACTTTTCATCAGAATCGATGCAGATTCATCCAAAACGCTGTATTGTACTAGCAGAGTCACGGCACACACTGTATATGCATTTTCATATGTTTATTTCAATTTCAGTGTTATTGGACACAAACTAGTCACTTTTCATCAGAATCGAGAAAGACTCACACCTAATGCTTTATTATACTAGCAGAGTCACGGCACACACAGTATATGCATTTTCACGTTTCTATCAATTTCAGTGTTATTCGACAGAAACTAGTCACTTTTCATCAAAATTGAGCCAGACTCACACCTAAGGCTTGACTGTACTAGCAGAGTCACAGCACATACAGTATATGCATTTTCATATGTTTCTATCAATTTCAGTGTTATTGGACACAAACTAGTCACTTTTCATCAGAATCGAGAGAGACTCTTACCTAATGCTTTATTGTAGTAGCAGAGTCACGGCACACACAGTATATGCATTTTCACATGTTTCTATCAATTTCAGTGTTATTGGACACAAACTAATCACTTTTCATCAGAATTGAGCCAGACTCACACCTAAGGCTTGACTGTACTAGCAGAGTCACGGCACACACGGTATATGCTTTTTCTTATCTTTCTATCAATTTCAGTGTTATTGGACAGAAACTGCATTTTCATACGTTTCTATCAATTTCAGTGTTATTTGACACAAACTAGTCACTTTTCATCAAATTTGAGCCAGACTCACACCTAAGGCTTTATTGTACTAGCAGAGTCACGGCACACACAGTATATGCATTTTCAGATGTTTCTATCAATTTCAGTGTTATTTGACACAAACAGCATTTTCATATGTTTCTATCAATTTCAGTGTTATTGGACACAAACTAGTCACTTTTCATCAGAATCGAGCCAGACTCACACCTAATGCTTTATTATAGTAGCAGAGTCACGACACACACAGTATATGCATTTTCATATGTTTCGATCAATTTCAGTGTTATTCGACACAAACTAGTCAATTTTCATCAGAATTGAGCCAGACTCACACCTAAGGCTTGACTGTACTAGCAGAGTCACGGCACACACAGTATATGCATTTTCACATGTTCTTATCAATTTCAGTGTTATTGGACACAAACTAGTCACTTTTCATCAGAATTGAGCCAGACTCACACCTAAGGCTTTATTGTACTAGCAGAGTCACAGCACACATGCATGTTTCTATCAATTTCAGTGTTATTTGACACAAACTAGTCACTTTTCATCAGAATCGAGCCAGACTCACACCTAATGCTTTATTGTACTAGCAGAGTCACGGCACACACAGTATATGCATTTTCAGATGTTTCTATCAATTTCAGTGTTATTCGACACAAACTAGTCACTTTTCATCAGAATCGATGCAGATTCATCCAAAACGCTGTATTGTACTAGCAGAGTCACGGCACACACTGTATATGCATTTTCATATGTTTATTTCAATTTCAGTGTTATTGGACACAAACTAGTCACTTTTCATCAGAATCGAGAAAGACTCACACCTAATGCTTTATTATACTAGCAGAGTCACGGCACACACAGTATATGCATTTTCACGTTTCTATCAATTTCAGTGTTATTCGACAGAAACTAGTCACTTTTCATCAAAATTGAGCCAGACTCACACCTAAGGCTTGACTGTACTAGCAGAGTCACAGCACATACAGTATATGCATTTTCATATGTTTCTATCAATTTCAGTGTTATTGGACACAAACTAGTCACTTTTCATCAGAATCGAGAGAGACTCTTACCTAATGCTTTATTGTAGTAGCAGAGTCACGGCACACACAGTATATGCATTTTCACATGTTTCTATCAATTTCAGTGTTATTGGACACAAACTAATCACTTTTCATCAGAATTGAGCCAGACTCACACCTAAGGCTTGACTGTACTAGCAGAGTCACGGCACACACGGTATATGCTTTTTCTTATCTTTCTATCAATTTCAGTGTTATTGGACAGAAACTGCATTTTCATATGTTTCTATCAATTTCAGTGTTATTGGACACAAACTAGTCACTTTTCAGCAGAATCGAGAAAGACTCACACCTAATGCTTTATTATAGTAGCAGAGTCACGGCACACACAGTATATGCATTTTCATATGTTTCGATCAATTTCAGTGTTATTCGACACAAACTAGTCACTTTTCATCAGAATTGAGCCAGACTCACACCTAAGGCTTGACTGTACTAGCAGAATCACGGCACACACGGTATATGCTTTTTCATATCTTTCTATCAATTTCAGTGTTATTCGACACAAACTAGTCACTTTTCATCAGAATTGAACCAGGCTCACACGTAATGCTCTATTGCACTAGCAGAGTCACGGCACACACAGTATATGCATTTTCATATGTTTCTATCAATTTCAGTGTTATTTGACACAAACTAGTCACTTTTCATCAGAATCGAGCCAGACTCACACCTAATTCTTTTTTGTACTAGCAGAGTCACGGCACACACAGTATATGCATTTTCACATGTTTTTATCAATTTCAGTGTTATTCGACATAAACTAGTCACTTTTCATCAGAATTGAGCCAGACTCACACCTAAGGCTTGACTGTACTAGCAGAGTCACAGCGCACATGCATGTTTCTATCAATTTCAGTGTTATTTGACACAAACTAGTCACTTTTCATCAGAATCGAGCCAGACTCACACCTAATGCTTTATTGTACTAGCAGAGTCACGGCACACACAGTATATGCATTTTCAGATGTTACTATCAATTTCAGTGTTATTCGACACAAACTAGTCACTTTTCATCAGAATCGATGCAGATTCATCCAAAACGCTGTATTGTACTAGCAGAGTCACGGCACACACAGTATATGCATTTTCATATGTTTCTATCAATTTCAGTGTTATTGGACACAAACTAGTCACTTTTCATCAGAATCGATGCAGACTCATCCAAAACCCTCTATTGTACTAGCAGAGTCACGGCACATACAGTATATGCATTTTCATCTCTTTCTATCAATTTCAGTGTTATTGGACACAAACTAGTCACTTTTCATCAGAATCGAGAGAGACTCACACTTAATGCTTTATTATACTAGCAGAGCCACGGCACACACAGTATATGCATTTTCACGTTTCTGTCAACTTCAGTGTTATTCGACACAAACTAGTCACTTTTCATCAGAATTGAGCCAGACTCACACCTAATGCTTTATTGTACTAGCAGATTCACGGCACACACAGTATATGCATTTTCATATGTTTCTATCAATTTCAGTGTTATTCGACACAAAGTAGTCACTTTTCATCAGAATCGAGAAAGACTCACACCTAATGCTTTATTATAGTAGCAGAGTCACGGCACACACAGTATATGCATTTTCATATGTTTCGATCAATTTCAGTGTTATTCGACACAAACTAGTCACTTTTCATCAGAATTGAGCCAGACTCACACCTAAGGCTTGACTGTACTAGCAGAGTCACGGCACACACGGTATATGCTTTTTCATATCTTTCTATCAATTTCAGTGTTATTCGACACAAACTAGTCACTTTTCATCAGAATCGAACCAGGCTCACACGTAATGCTCTATTGCACTAGCAGAGTCACGGCACACACAGTATATGCATTTTCATATGTTTCTATCAATTTCAGTGTTATTTGACACAAACAGCATTTTCATATGTTTCTATCAATTTCAGTGTTATTGGACACAAACTAGTCACTTTTCATCAGAATCGAGCCAGACTCACACCTAATGCTTTATTATAGTAGCAGAGTCACGGCACACACAGTATATGCATTTGCATATGTTTCGATCAATTTCAGTGTTATTCGACACAAACTAGTCACTTTTCATCAGAATTGAGCCAGACTCACACCTAAGGCTTGACTGTACTAGCAGAGTCACGGCACACACAGTATATGCATTTTCACGTTTCTATCAATTTCAGTGTTATTCGACACAAACTAGTCACTTTTCATCAGAATTGAGCCAGACTCACACCTAAGGCTTGATTGTAATAGCAGAGTCACGGCACACACAGTATATGCATTTTCATATCTTTCTATCAATTTCAGTGTTATTCGACATAAACTAGTCACTTTTCATCAGAATTGAGCCGGACTCACACCTAAGGCTTGACTGTACTAGCAGAGTCACAGCACACATGCATGTTTCTATCAATTTCAGTGTTATTTGACACAAACTAGTCACTTTTCATCAGAATCGAGCCAGACTCACACCTAATGCTTTATTGTACTAGCAGAGTCACGGGACACACAGTATATGCATTTTCAGATGTTTCTATCAATTTCAGTGTTATTCGAAACAAACTAGTCACTTTTCATCAGAATCGATGCAGATTCATCCAAAACGCTGTATTGTACCAGCAGAGTCACGGCACACACTGTATATGCATTTTCATATGTTTCTTTCAATTTCAGTGTTATTGGACACAAACTAGTCACTTTTCATCAGAATCGAGAAAGACTCACACCTAATGCTTTATAATACTAGCAGAGTCACGGCACACACAGTATATGCATTTTCACGTTTCTATCAATTTCAGTGTTATTCGACAGAAACTAGTCACTTTTCATCAAAATTGAGCCAGACTCACACCTAAGGCTTGACTGTACTAGCAGAGTCACAGCACATACAGTATATGCATTTTCATATGTTTCTATCAATTTCAGTGTTATTGGACACAAACTAGTCACTTTTCATCAGAATCGAGAGAGACTCTTACCTAATGCTTTATTGTAGTAGCAGAGTCACGGCACACACAGTATATGCATTTTCACATGTTTCTATCAATTTCAGTGTTATTGGACACAAACTAATCACTTTTCATCAGAATCGAGAAAGACTCACACTTAATGCTTTATTATAGTAGCAGAGTCACGGCACACACGGTATATGCTTTTTCATGTCTTTCTATCAATTTCAGTGTTATTGGACACAAACTGCATTTTCATATGTTTCTATCAATTTCAGTGTTATTGGACACAAACTAGTCACTTTTCATCAGAATCGAGAAAGACTCACACCTAATGCTTTATTATAGTAGCAGAGTCACGGCACACACAGTATATGCATTTTCATATGTTTCGATCAATTTCAGTGTTATTCGACACAAACTAGTCACTTTTCATCAGAATTAAGCCAGACTCACACCTAAGGCTTGACTGTACTAGCAGAGTCACGGCACACACGGTATATGCTTTTTCATATCTTTCTATCAATTTCAGTGTTATTCGACACAAACTAGTCACTTTTCATCAGAATTGAACCAGGCTCACACGTAATGCTCTATTGCACTAGCAGAGTCACGGCACACACAGTATATGCATTTTCATATGTTTCTATCAATTTCAGTGTTATTTGACACAAACTAGTCACTTTTCATCAGAATCGAGCCAGACTCACACCTAATTCTTTTTTGTACTAGCAGAGTCACGGCACACACAGTATATGCATTTTCATATGTTTCTATCAATTTCAGTGTTATTCGACAGAAACTAGTCACTTTTCATCAAAATTGAGCCAGACTCACACCTAAGGCTTGACTGTACTAGCAGAGTCACAGCACATACAGTATATGCATTTTCATATGTTTCTATCAATTTCAGTGTTATTGGACACAAACTAGTCACTTTTCATCAGAATCGAGAGAGACTCTTACCTAATGCTTTATTGTAGTAGCAGAGTCACGGCACACACAGTATATGCATTTTCACATGTTTCTATCAATTTCAGTGTTATTGGACACAAACTAATCACTTTTCATCAGAATTGAGCCAGACTCACACCTAAGGCTTGACTGTACTAGCAGAGTCACGGCACACACGGTATATGCTTTTTCATGTCTTTCTATCAATTTCAGTGTTATTGGACACAAACTGCATTTTCATATGTTTCTTTCAATTTCAGTGTTATTGGACACAAACTAGTCACTTTTCATCAGAATTGAACCAGGCTCACACGTAATGCTCTATTGCACTAGCAGAGTCACGGCACACACAGTATATGCATTTTCATATGTTTCTATCAATTTCAGTGTTATTTGACACAAACTAGTCACTTTTCATCAGAATCGAGCCAGACTCACACCTAATGCTTTATTATAGTAGCAGAGTCACGGCACACACAGTATATGCATTTTCAGATGTTACTATCAATTTCAGTGTTATTCGACACAAACCAGTCACTTTTCATCAGAATCGATGCAGATTCATCCAAAAAGCTGTATTGTACTAGCAGAGTCACGGCACACACAGTATATGCATTTTCATATGTTTCTATCAATTTCAGTGTTATTGGACACAAACTAGTCACTTTTCATCAAAATCGAGCCAGACTCACAACTAAGGCTTGACTGTACTAGCAGAGTCACGGCACACACAGTATATGCATTTCCATATGTTTCTATCAATTTCAGTGTTATTTGACACAAACTAGTCACTTTTCATCAGAATCGAGCCAGACTCACAACTAATGCTTTATTGTACTAGCAGAGTCACGGCACACACAGTATATGCATTTTCACATGTTTCTATCAACTTCAGTGTTATTGGACACAAACTAGTCACTTTTCATCAGAATTGAGCCAGACTCACACCTAATGCTTTATTGTACTAGCAGATTCACGGCCCACACAGTATATGCATTTTCATATGTTTCTATCAATTTCAGTGTTATTCGACACAAAGTAGTCACTTTTCATCAAAATCGAGCCAGACTCACACCTAAGGCTTGACTGTACTAGCAGAGTCACGGCACACACAGTATATGCATTTTCACATGTTTTTATCAATTTCAGTGTTATTCGACACAAACTAGTCACTTTTCATCAGAATTGAGCCAGACTCACACCTAACGCTTGATTGTAATAGCAGAGTCACGGCACACACAGTATATGCATTTTCATATCTTTCTATCAATTTCAGTGTTATTCGACATAAACTAGTCACTTTTCATCAGAATCGAGCCGGACTCACACCTAAGGCTTGACTGTACTAGCAGAGTCACAGCACACATGCATGTTTCTATCAATTTCATTGTTATTTGACACAAACTAGTCACTTTTCATCAGAATTGAGCCAGACTCACACCTAATGCTTTATTGTACTAGCAGAGTCACGGCACACACAGTATATGCATTTTCAGATGTTTCTATCAATTTCAGTGTTATTCGACACAAACTAGTCACTTTTCATCAGAATCGATGCAGATTCATCCAAAACGCTGTATTGTATTAGCAGAGTCACTGCACACACTGTATATGCATTTTCATATGTTTCTTTCAATTTCAGTGTTATTGGACACAAACTAGTCACTTTTCATCAGAATCGATGCAGACTCATCCAAACAGCTTTATTGTTCTAACAGAGTCAGGGCACACACGGTATGTGCTTTTTCATATGTTTCTATCAATTTCAGTGTTATTGGACACAAACTGCATTTTCATATCTTTCTATCACTTTCAGTGTTATTGGACACAAACTAGTCACTTTTCATCAGAATCGAGAAAGACTCACACCTAATGCTTTATTACAGTAGCAGAGTTACGGCACACACAGTATATGCATTTTCATATGTTTCTATCAATTTCAGTGTTATTCGACACAAACTAGTCACTTTTCATCAGAATCGAGAAAGACTCACACCTAATGCTTTATTATAGTAGCAGAGTCACGGCACACACAGTATATGCATTTTCATATGTTTCGATCAATTTCAGTGTTATTCGACACAAACTAGTCACTTTTCATCAAAATTGAGCCAGAATCACACCTAAGGCTTGACTGTACTAGCAGAGTCACAGCACATACAGTATATGCATTTTCATATGTTTCTATCAATTTCAGTGTTATTGGACACAAACTGCATTTTCATATGTTTCTATCAATTTCAGTGTTATTGGACACAAACTAGTCACTTTTCATCAGAATTGAGCCAGACTCACACCTAATGCTTTATTGTACTAGCAGATTCACGGCACACACAGTATATGCATTTTCATATGTTTCTATCAATTTCAGTGTTATTCGACACAAAGTAGTCACTTTTCATCAAAATCGAGCCAGACTCACACCTAAGGCTTGACTGTACTAGCAGAGTCACGGCACACACAGTATATGCATTTTCACATGTTTTTATCAATTTCAGTGTTATTCGACACAAACTAGTCACTTTTCATCAGAATTGAGCCAGACTCACACCTAAGGCTTGATTGTAATAGCAGAGTCACGGCACACACAGTATATGCATTTTCATATCTTTCTATCAATTTCAGTGTTATTCGACATAAACTAGCCACTTTTAATCAGAATCGAGCCGGACTCACACCTAAGGCTTGACTGTACTAGCAGAGTCACAGCACACATGCATGTTTCTATCAATTTCATTGTTATTTGACACAAACTAGTCACTTTTCATCAGAATTGAGCCAGACTCACACCTAATGCTTTATTGTACTAGCAGAGTCACGGCACACACAGTATATGCATTTTCAGATGTTTCTATCAATTTCAGTGTTATTCGACACAAACTAGTCACTTTTCATCAGAATCGATGCAGATTCATCCAAAACGCTGTATTGTATTAGCAGAGTCACGGCACACACTGTATATGCATTTTCATATGTTTCTTTCAATTTCAGTGTTATTGGACACAAACTAGTCACTTTTCATCAGAATCGAGAAAGACTCACACCTAATGCTTTATTATAGTAGCAGAGTCACGGCACACACAGTATATGCATTTTCATATGTTTCTATCAATTTCAGTGTTATTGGACACAAACTAATCACTTTTCATCAGAATCGATGCAGACTCATCCAAACAGCTTTATTGTTCTAACAGAGTCAGGGCACACACGGTATGTGATTTTTCATATGTTTCTATCAATTTCAGTGTTATTGGACACAAACTGCATTTTCATATGTTTCTATCAATTTCAGTGTTATTGGACACAAACTAGTCACTTTTCATCAGAATCGAGAAAGACTCACACCTAATGCTTTATTATAGTAGCAGAGTTACGGCACACACAGTATATGCATTTTCATATGTTTCTATCAATTTCAGTGTTATTCGACACAAACTAGTCACTTTTCATCAGAATCGAGAAAGACTCACACCTAATGCTTTATTATAGTAGCAGAGTCACGGCACACACAGTATATGCATTTTCATATGTTTCGATCAATTTCAGTGTTATTCGACACAAACTAGTCACTTTTCATCAAAATTGAGCCAGAATCACACCTAAGGCTTGACTGTACTAGCAGAGTCACAGCACATACAGCATATGCATTTTCATATGTTTCTATCAATTTCAGTGTTATTGGACACAAACTGCATTTTCATATGTTTCTATCAATTTCAGTGTTATTGGACACAAACTAGTCACTTTTCATCAGAATCGAGAAAGACTCACACCTAATGCTTTATTATAGTAGCAGAGTCACGGCACACACAGTATATGCATTTTCATATGTTTCGATCAATTTCAGTGTTATTCGACACAAACTAGTCACTTTTCATCAGAATTGAGCCAGACTCACACCTAAGGCTTGACTGTACTAGCAGAGTCACGGCACACACGGTATATGCTTTTTCATATCTTTCTATCAATTTCAGTGTTATTCGACACAAACTAGTCACTTTTCATCAGAATCGAACCAGGCTCACACGTAATGCTCTATTGCACTAGCAGAGTCACGGCACACACAGTATATGCATTTTCATATGTTTCTATCAATTTCAGTGTTATTTGACACAAACAGCATTTTCATATGTTTCTATCAATTTCAGTGTTATTGGACACAAACTAGTCACTTTTCATCAGAATCGAGCCAGACTCACACCTAATGCTTTATTATAGTAGCAGAGTGACGGCACACACAGTATATGCATTTTCATATGTTTCGATCAATTTCAGTGTTATTCGACACAAACTAGTCACTTTTCATCAGAATTGAACCAGACTCACACCTAACGCTTGACTGTACTAGCAGAGTCACGGCACACACAGTATATGCATTTTCACATGTTTTTATCAATTTCAGTGTTATTCGACACAAACTAGTCACTTTTCATCAGAATTGAGCCAGACTCACACCTAAGGCTTTATTGTACTAGCAGAGTCACGGCACACACAGTATATGCATTTTCAGATGTTTCTATCAATTTCAGTGTTATTTGACACAAACAGCATTTTCATATGTTTCTATCAATTTCAGTGTTATTGGACACAAACTAGTCACTTTTCATCAGAATCGAGAAAGACTCACACCTAATGCTTTATTATAGTAGCAGAGTCACGGCACACACAGTATATGCATTTTCATATGTTTCTATCAATTTCAGTGTTATTGGACACAAACTAATCACTTTTCATCAGAATCGATGCAGACTCATCCAAACAGCTTTATTGTTCTAACAGAGTCAGGGCACACACGGTATGTGCTTTTTCATATGTTTCTATCAATTTCAGTGTTATTGGACACAAACTGCATTTTCATATGTTTCTATCAATTTCAGTGTTATTGGACACAAACTAGTCACTTTTCATCAGAATCGAGAAAGACTCACACCTAATGCTTTATTATAGTAGCAGAGTTACGGCACACACAGTATATGCATTTTCATATGTTTCTATCAATTTCAGTGTTATTCGACACAAACTAGTCACTTTTCATCAGAATCGAGAAAGACTCACACCTAATGCTTTATTATAGTAGCAGAGTCACGGCACACACAGTATATGCATTTTCATATGTTTCGATCAATTTCAGTGTTATTCGACACAAACTAGTCACTTTTCATCAAAATTGAGCCAGAATCACACCTAAGGCTTGACTGTACTAGCAGAGTCACGGCACACACGGTATATGCTTTTTCTTATCTTTCTATCAATTTCAGTGTTATTCGACACAAACTAGTCACTTTTCATCAGAATCGAACCAGGCTCACACGTAATGCTCTATTGCACTAGCAGAGTCACGGCACACACAGTATATGCATTTTCATATGTTTCTATCAATTTCAGTGTTATTTGACACAAACAGCATTTTCATATGTTTCTATCAATTTCAGTGTTATTGGACACAAACTAATCACTTTTCATCAGAATTGAGCCAGACTCACACCTAAGGCTTGACTGTACTAGCAGAGTCACGGCACACACGGTATATGCTTTTTCATATCTTTCTATCAATTTCAGTGTTATTCGACACAAACTAGTCACTTTTCATCAGAATCGAACCAGGCTCACACGTAATGCTCTATTGCACTAGCAGAGTCACGGCACACACAGTATATGCATTTTCATATGTTTCTATCAATTTCAGTGTTATTTGACACAAACAGCATTTTCATATGTTTCTATCAATTTCAGTGTTATTGGACACAAACTAGTCACTTTTCATCAGAATCGAGCCAGACTCACAAATAATGCTTTATTATAGTAGCAGAGTGACGGCACACACAGTATATGCATTTTCATATGTTTCGATCAATTTCAGTGTTATTCGACACAAACTAGTCACTTTTCATCAGAATTGAACCAGACTCACACCTAAGGCTTGACTGTACTAGCAGAGTCACGGCACACACAGTATATGCATTTTCACATGTTTTTATCAATTTCAGTGTTATTCGACACAAACTAGTCACTTTTCATCAGAATTGAGCCAGACTCACACCTAAGGCTTTATTGTACTAGCAGAGTCACGGCACACACAGTATATGCATTTTCAGATGTTTCTATCAATTTCAGTGTTATTTGACACAAACAGCATTTTCATATGTTTCTATCAATTTCAGTGTTATTGGACACAAACTAGTCACTTTTCATCAGAATCGAGCCAGACTCACACCTAATGCTTTATTATAGTAGCAGAGTCACGGCACACACAGTATATGCATTTTCATATGTTTCGATCAATTTCAGTGTTATTCGACACAAACTAGTCACTTTTCATCAGAATTGAGCCAGACTCACACCTAAGGCTTGACTGTACTAGCAGAGTCACAGCACACATGCATGTTTCTATCAATTTCAGTGTTATTTCACACAAACTAGTCACTTTTCATCAGAATCGAGCCAGATTCACACCTAATGCTTTATTGTACTAGCAGAGTCACGGCACACACAGTATATGCATTTTCAGATGTTTCTATCAATTTCAGTGTTATTCGACACAAACTAGTCACTTTTCATCAGAATCGATGCAGATTCATCCAAAACGCTGTATTGTACTAGCAGAGTCACGGCACACACTGTATATGCATTTTCATATGTTTATTTCAATTTCAGTGTTATTGGACACAAACTAGTCACTTTTTATCAGAATCGAGAAAGACTCACACCTAATGCTTTATTATACTAGCAGAGTCACGGCACACACAGTATATGCATTTTCATATGTTTCTATCAATTTCAGTGTTATTCGACACAAACTAGTCACTTTTCATCAGAATCGAGAAAGACTCACACCTAATGCTTTATTATAATAGCAGAGTCACGGCACACACAGTATATGCATTTTCATATGTTTCGATCAATTTCAGTGTTATTCGACACAAACTAGTCACTTTTCATCAAAATTGAGCCAGAATCACACCTAAGGCTTGACTGTACTAGCAGAGTCACAGCACATACAGTATATGCATTTTCATATGTTTCTATCAATTTCAGTGTTATTGGACACAAACTGCATTTTCATATGTTTCTATCAATTTCAGTGTTATTGGACACAAACTAGTCACTTTTCATCAGAATCGAGAAAGACTCACACCTAATGCTTTATTGTACTAGCAGAGTCACGGCACACACAGTATATGCATTTTCACATGTTTCTATCAATTTCAGTGTTATTCGACACAAAGTAGTCACTTTTCATCAAAATCGAGCCAGACTCACACCTAAGGCTTGACTGTACTAGCAGAGTCACGGCACACACAGTATATGCATTTTCACATGTTTTTATCAATTTCAGTGTTATTCGACACAAACTAGTCACTTTTCATCAGAATTGAGCCAGACTCACACCTAAGGCTTGATTGTAATAGCAGAGTCACGGCACACACAGTATATGCATTTTCATATCTTTCTATCAATTTCAGTGTTATTCGACATAAACTAGCCACTTTTCATCAGAATCGATCCGGACTCACACCTAAGGCTTGACTGTACTAGCAGAGTCACAGCACACATGCATGTTTCTATCAATTTCATTGTTATTTGACACAAACTAGTCACTTTTCATCAGAATTGAGCCAGACTCACACCTAATGCTTTATTGTACTAGCAGAGTCACGGCACACACAGTATATGCATTTTCAGATGTTTCTATCAATTTCAGTTTTATTCAACACAAACTAGTCACTTTTCATCAGAATCGATGCAGATTCATCCAAAACGCTGTATTGTATTAGCAGAGTCACGGCACACACTGTATATGCATTTTCATATGTTTCTTTCAATTTCAGTGTTATTGGACACAAACTAGTCACTTTTCATCAGAATCGAGAAAGACTCACACCTAATGCTTTATTATAGTAGCAGAGTCACGGCACACACAGTATATGCATTTTCATATGTTTCTATCAATTTCAGTGTTATTGGACACAAACTAATCACTTTTCATCAGAATCGATGCAGACTCATCCAAACAGCTTTATTGTTCTAACAGAGTCAGGGCACACACGGTATGTGCTTTTTCATATGTTTCTATCAATTTCAGTGTTATTGGACACAAACTGCATTTTCATATGTTTCTATCAATTTCAGTGTTATTGGACACAAACTAGTCACTTTTCATCAGAATCGAGAAAGACTCACACCTAATGCTTTATTATAGTAGCAGAGTTACGGTACACACAGTATATGCATTTTCATATGTTTCTATCAATTTCAGTGTTATTCGACACAAACTAGTCACTTTTCATCAGAATCGAGAAAGACTCACACCTAATGCTTTATTATAGTAGCAGAGTCACGGCACACACAGTATATGCATTTTCATATGTTTCGATCAATTTCAGTGTTATTTGACACAAACTAGTCACTTTTCATCAAAATTGAGCCAGAATCACACCTAAGGCTTGACTGTACTAGCAGAGTCACAGCACATACAGCATATGCATTTTCATATGTTTCTATCAATTTCAGTGTTATTGGACACAAACTGCATTTTCATATGTTTCTATCAATTTCAGTGTTATTGGACACAAACTAGTCACTTTTCATCAGAATCGAGAAAGACTCACACCTAATGCTTTATTATAGTAGCAGAGTCACGGCACACACAGTATATGCATTTTCATATGTTTCGATCAATTTCAGTGTTATTCGACACAAACTAGTCACTTTTCATCAGAATTGAGCCAGACTCACACCTAAGGCTTGACTGTACTAGCAGAGTCACGGCACACACGGTATATGCTTTTTCATATCTTTCTATCAATTTCAGTGTTATTCGACACAAACTAGTCACTTTTCATCAGAATCGAACCAGGCTCACACGTAATGCTCTATTGCACGAGCAGAGTCACGGCACACACAGTATATGCATTTTCATATGTTTCTATCAATTTCAGTGTTATTTGACACAAACAGCATTTTCATATGTTTCTATCAATTTCAGTGTTATTGGACACAAACTAGTCACTTTTCATCAGAATCGAGCCAGACTCACACCTAATGCTTTATTATAGTAGCAGAGTGACTGCACACACAGTATATGCATTTTCATATGTTTCGATCAATTTCAGTGTTATTCGACACAAACTAGTCACTTTTCATCAGAATTGAACCAGACTCACACCTAAGGCTTGACTGTACTAGCAGAGTCACGGCACACACAGTATATGCATTTTCACATGTTTTTATCAATTTCAGTGTTATTCGACACAAACTAGTCACTTTTCATCAGAATTGAGCCAGACTCACACCTAAGGCTTTATTGTACTAGCAGAGTCACGGCACACACAGTATATGCATTTTCAGATGTTTCTATCAATTTCAGTGTTATTTGACACAAACAGCATTTTCATATGTTTCTATCAATTTCAGTGTTATTGGACACAAACTAGTCACTTTTCATCAGAATCGAGAAAGACTCACACCTAATACTTTATTATAGTAGCAGAGTCACGGCACACACAGTATATGCATTTTCATATGTTTCTATCAATTTCAGTGTTATTGGACACAAACTAATCACTTTTCATCAGAATCGATGCAGACTCATCCAAACAGCTTTATTGTTCTAACAGAGTCAGGGCACACACGGTATGTGCTTTTTCATATGTTTCTATCAATTTCAGTGTTATTGGACACAAACTGCATTTTCATATGTTTCTATCAATTTCAGTGTTATTGGACACAAACTAGTCACTTTTCATCAGAATCGAGAAAGACTCACACCTAATGCTTTATTATAGTAGCAGAGTTACGGCACACACAGTATATGCATTTTCATATGTTTCTATCAATTTCAGTGTTATTCGACACAAACTAGTCACTTTTCATCAGAATCGAGAAAGACTCACACCTAATGCTTTATTATAGTAGCAGAGTCACGGCACACACAGTATATGCATTTTCATATGTTTCGATCAATTTCAGTGTTATTCGACACAAACTAGTCACTTTTCATCAAAATTGAGCCAGAATCACACCTAAGGCTTGACTGTACTAGCAGAGTCACGGCACACACGGTATATGCTTTTTCTTATCTTTCTATCAATTTCAGTGTTATTCGACACAAACTAGTCACTTTTCATCAGAATCGAACCAGGCTCACACGTAATGCTCTATTGCACTAGCAGAGTCACGGCACACACAGTATATGCATTTTCATATGTTTCTATCAATTTCAGTGTTATTTGACACAAACAGCATTTTCATATGTTTCTATCAATTTCAGTGTTATTGGACACAAACTAATCACTTTTCATCAGAATTGAGCCAGACTCACACCTAAGGCTTGACTGTACTAGCAGAGTCACGGCACACACGGTATATGCTTTTTCATATCTTTCTATCAATTTCAGTGTTATTCGACACAAACTAGTCACTTTTCATCAGAATCGAACCAGGCTCACACGTAATGCTCTATTGCACTAGCAGAGTCACGGCACACACAGTATATGCATTTTCATATGTTTCTATCAATTTCAGTGTTATTTGACACAAACAGCATTTTCATATGTTTCTATCAATTTCAGTGTTATTGGACACAAACTAGTCACTTTTCATCAGAATCGAGCCAGACTCACACCTAATGCTTTATTATAGTAGCAGAGTGACGGCACACACAGTATATGCATTTTCATATGTTTCGATCAATTTCAGCGTTATTCGACACAAACTAGTCACTTTTCATCAGAATTGAACCAGACTCACACCTAAGGCTTGACTGTACTAGCAGAGTCACGGCACACACAGTATATGCATTTTCACATGTTTTTATCAATTTCAGTGTTATTCGACACAAACTAGTCACTTTTCATCAGAATTGAGCCAGACTCACACCTAAGGCTTTATTGTACTAGCAGAGTCACGGCACACACAGTATATGCATTTTCAGATGTTTCTATCAATTTCAGTGTTATTTGACACAAACAGCATTTTCATATGTTTCTATCAATTTCAGTGTTATTGGACACAAACTAGTCACTTTTCATCAGAATCGAGCCAGACTCACACCTAATGCTTTATTATAGTAGCAGAGTCACGGCACACACAGTATATGCATTTTCATATGTTTCGATCAATTTCAGTGTTATTCGACACAAACTAGTCACTTTTCATCAGAATTGAGCCAGACTCACACCTAAGGCTTGACTGTACTAGCAGAGTCACAGCACACATGCATGTTTCTATCAATTTCAGTGTTATTTCACACAAACTAGTCACTTTTCATCAGAATCGAGCCAGACTCACACCTAATGCTTTATTGTACTAGCAGAGTCACGGCACACACAGTATATGCATTTTCAGATGTTTCTATCAATTTCAGTGTTATTCGACACAAACTAGTCACTTTTCATCAGAATCGATGCAGATTCATCCAAAACGCTGTATTGTACTAGCAGAGTCACGGCACACACTGTATATGCATTTTCATATGTTTATTTCAATTTCAGTGTTATTGGACACAAACTAGTCACTTTTTATCAGAATCGAGAAAGACTCACACCTAATGCTTTATTATACTAGCAGAGTCACGGCACACACAGTATATGCATTTTCACGTTTCTATCAATTTCAGTGTTATTCGACAGAAACTAGTCACTTTTCATCAAAATTGAGCCAGACTCACACCTAAGGCTTGACTGTACTAGCAGAGTCACGGCACACACAGTATATGCATTTTCATATGTTTCGATCAATTTCAGTGTTATTCGACACAAACTAGTCATTTTTCATCAGAATCGAGCCAGACTCACACCTAATGCTTTATTGTACTAGCAGAGTCACGGCACATACAGTATATGCATTTTCATATGTTTCTATCAATTTCAGTGTTATGGACACAAACTAGTCACTTTTCATCAGAATCGAGAGAGACTCTTACCTAATGCTTTATTGTAGTAGCAGAGTCACGGCACACACAGTATATGCATTTTCACATGTTTCTATCAATTTCAGTGTTATTGGACACAAACTAATCACTTTTCATCAGAATCGAACCAGACTCACACCTAAGGCTTGACTGTACTAGCAGAGTCACGGCACACACAGTATATGCATTTTCATATGTTTCGATCAATTTCAGTGTTATTCGACACAAACTAGTCATTTTTCATCAGAATCGAGCCAGACTCACACCTAATGCTTTATTGTACTAGCAGAGTCACGGCACATACAGTATATGCATTTTCATATGTTTCTATCAATTTCAGTGTTATTCGACACAAACTAGTCACTTTTCATCAGAATCGAGAGAGACTCTTACCTAATGCTTTATTGTAGTAGCAGAGTCACGGCACACACAGTATATGCATTTTCACATGTTTCTATCAATTTCAGTGTTATTGGACACAAACTAGTCACTTTTCATCAGAATCGAACCAGGCTCACACGTAATGCTCTATTGCACTAGCAGAGTCACGGCACACACAGTATATGCATTTTCATATGTTTCTATCAATTTCAGTGTTATTTGACACAAACAGCATTTTCATATGTTTCTATCAATTTCAGTGTTATTGGACACAAACTAGTCACTTTTCATCAGAATCGAGCCAGACTCACACCTAATGCTTTATTATAGTAGCAGAGTGACGGCACACACAGTATATGCATTTTCATATGTTTCGATCAATTTCAGTGTTATTCGACACAAACTAGTCACTTTTCATCAGAATTGAACCAGACTCACACCTAAGGCTTGACTGTACTAGCAGAGTCACGGCACACACAGTATATGCATTTTCACATGTTTTTATCAATTTCAGTGTTATTCGACACAAACTAGTCACTTTTCATCAGAATTGAGCCAGACTCACACCTAAGGCTTTATTGTACTAGCAGAGTCACGGCACACACAGTATATGCATTTTCAGATGTTTCTATCAATTTCAGTGTTATTTGACACAAACAGCATTTTCATATGTTTCTATCAATTTCAGTGTTATTGGACACAAACTAGTCACTTTTCATCAGAATCGAGAAAGACTCACACCTAATGCTTTATTATAGTAGCAGAGTCACGGCACACACAGTATATGCATTTTCATATGTTTCTATCAATTTCAGTGTTATTGGACACAAACTAATCACTTTTCATCAGAATCGATGCAGACTCATCCAAACAGCTTTATTGTTCTAACAGAGTCAGGGCACACCATAATGTGCTTTTTCATATGTTTCTATCAATTTCAGTGTTATTGGACACAAACTGCATTTTCATATGTTTCTATCAATTTCAGTGTTATTGGACACAAACTAGTCACTTTTCATCAGAATCGAGAAAGACTCACACCTAATGCTTTATTATAGTAGCAGAGTTACGGCACACACAGTATATGCATTTTCATATGTTTCTATCAATTTCAGTGTTATTCGACACAAACTAGTCACTTTTCATCAGAATCGAGAAAGACTCACACCTAATGCTTTATTATAGTAGCAGAGTCACGGCACACACAGTATATGCATTTTCATATGTTTCGATCAATTTCAGTGTTATTCGACACAAACTAATCACTTTTCATCAGAATTGAGCCAGACTCACACCTAAGGCTTGACTGCACTAGCAGAGTCACGGCACACACGGTATATGCTTTTTCATATCTTTCTATCAATTTCAGTGTTATTCGACACAAACTAGTCACTTTTCATCAGAATCGAACCAGGCTCACACGTAATGCTCTATTGCACTAGCAGAGTCACGGCACACACAGTATATGCATTTTCATATGTTTCTATCAATTTCAGTGTTATTTGACACAAACAGCATTTTCATATGTTTCTATCAATTTCAGTGTTATTGGACACAAACTAGTCACTTTTCATCAGAATCGAGCCAGACTCACACCTAATGCTTTATTATAGTAGCAGAGTGACGGCACACACAGTATATGCATTTTCATATGTTTCGATCAATTTCAGTGTTATTCGACACAAACTAGTCACTTTTCATCAGAATTGAACCAGACTCACACCTAAGGCTTGACTGTACTAGCAGAGTCACGGCACACACAGTATATGCATTTTCACATGTTTTTATCAATTTCAGTGTTATTCGACACAAACTAGTCACTTTTCATCAGAATTGAGCCAGACTCACACCTAAAGCTTTATTGTACTAGCAGAGTCACGGCACACACAGTATATGCATTTTCAGATGTTTCTATCAATTTCAGTGTTATTTGACACAAACAGCATTTTCATATGTTTCTATCAATTTCAGTGTTATTGTACACAAACTAGTCACTTTTCATCAGAATCGAGCCAGACTCACACCTAATGCTTTATTATAGTAGCAGAGTCACGGCACACACAGTATATGCATTTTCATATGTTTCAATCAATTTCAGTGTTATTCGACACAAACTAGTCACTTTTCATCAGAATTGAGCCAGACTCACACCTAAGGCTTGACTGTACTAGCAGAGTCACAGCACACATGCATGTTTCTATCAATTTCAGTGTTATTTGACACAAACTAGTCACTTTTCATCAGAATCGAGCCAGACTCACACCTAATGCTTTATTGTACTAGCAGAGTCACGGCACACACAGTATATGCATTTTCAGATGTTTCTATCAATTTCAGTGTTATTCGACACAAACTAGTCACTTTTCATCAGAATCGATGCAGATTCATCCAAAACGCTGTATTGTACTAGCAGAGTCACGGCACACACTGTATATGCATTTTCATATGTTTATTTCAATTTCAGTGTTATTGGACACAAACTAGTCACTTTTTATCAGAATCGAGAAAGACTCACACCTAATGCTTTATTATACTAGCAGAGTCACGGCACACACAGTATATGCATTTTCACGTTTCTATCAATTTCAGTGTTATTTGACACAAACTAGTCACTTTTCATCAAATTTGAGCCAGACTCACACCTAAGGCTTGACTGTACTAGCAGAGTGACGGCACACACAGTATATGCATTTTCATATGTTTCGATCAATTTCAGTGTTATTCGACACAAACTAGTCATTTTTCATCAGAATCGAGCCAGACTCACACCTAATGCTTTATTGTACTAGCAGAGTCACGGCACATACAGTATATGCATTTTCATATGTTTCTATCAATTTCAGTGTTATTGGACACAAACTAGTCACTTTTCATCAGAATCGAGAGAGACTCTTACCTAATGCTTTATTGTAGTAGCAGAGTCACGGCACACACAGTATATTCATTTTCACATGTTTCTATCAATTTCAGTGTTATTGGACACAAACTAATCACTTTTCATCAGAATCGAGCCAGACTCACACCTAAGGCTTGACTGTACTAGCAGAGTCACGGCACACACAGTATATGCATTTTCATATGTTTCGATCAATTTCAGTGTTATTCGACACAAACTAGTCATTTTTCATCAGAATCGAGCCAGACTCACACCTAATGCTTTATTGTACTAGCAGAGTCACGGCACATACAGTATATGCATTTTCATATGTTTCTATCAATTTCAGTGTTATTGGACACAAACTAGTCACTTTTCATCAGAATCGAGAGAGACTCTTACCTAATGCTTTATTGTAGTAGCAGAGTCACGGCACACACAGTATATGCATTTTCACATGTTTCTATCAATTTCAGTGTTATTGGACACAAACTAATCACTTTTCATCAGAATTGAGACAGACTCACACCTAAGGCTTGACTGTACTAGCAGAGTCACGGCACACACGGTATATGCTTTTTCTTATCTTTCTATCAATTTCAGTGTTATTGGACAGAAACTGCATTTTCATATGTTTCTATCAATTTCAGTGTTATTGGACACAAACTAGTCACTTTTCATCAGAATCGAGAAAGACTCACACCTAATGCTTTATTATAGTAGCAGAGTTACGGCACACACAGTATATGCATTTTCATATGTTTCGATCAATTTCAGTGTTATTCGACACAAACTAGTCACTTTTCATCAGAATTGAGCCAGACTCACACCTAAGGCTTGACTGTACTAGCACAGTCACGGCACACACGGTATATGCTTTTTCATATCTTTCTATCAATTTCAGTGTTATTCGACACAAACTAGTCACTTTTCATCAGAATTGAACCAGGCTCACACGTAATGCTCTATTGCACTAGCAGAGTCACGGCACACACAGTATATGCATTTTCATATGTTTCTATCAATTTCAGTGTTATTTGACACAAACTAGTCACTTTTCATCAGAATCGAGCCAGACTCACACCTAATTCTTTTTTGTACTAGCAGAGTCACGGCACACACAGTATATGCATTTTCATATGTTTTTATCAATTTCAGTGTTATTCGACATAAACTAGTCACTTTTCATCAGAATAGAGCCAGACTCACACCTAAGGCTTGACTGTACTAGCAGAGTCACAGCACACATGCATGTTTCTATCAATTTCAGTGTTATTTGACACAAACTAGTCACTTTTCATCAGAATCGAGCCAGACTCACACCTAATGCTTTATTGTACTAGCAGAGTCACGGCACACACAGTATATGCATTTTCAGATGTTACTATCAATTTCAGTGTTATTCGACACAAACTAGTCACTTTTCATCAGAATCGATGCAGATTCATCCAAAACGCTGTATTGTACTAGCAGAGTCACGGCACACACAGTATATGCATTTTCATATGTTTCTATCAATTTCAGTGTTATTGGACACAAACTAGTCACTTTTCATCAGAATCGATGCAGACTCATCCAAAACCCTCTATTGTACTAGCAGAGTCACGGCACATACAGTATGTGCATTTTCATCTCTTTCTATCAATTTCAGTGTTATTGGACACAAACTAGTCACTTTTCATCAGAATCGAGAAAGACTCACACTTAATGCTTTATTATACTAGCAGAGCCACGGCACACACAGTATATGCATTTTCACGTTTCTGTCAACTTCAGTGTTATTCGACACAAACTAGTCACTTTTCATCAAAATTGAGCCAGACTCACACCTAATGCTTTATTATAGTAGCAGAGTCACGGCACACACAGTATATGCATTTTCATATGTTTCTTTCAATTTCAGTGTTATTCGACACAAACTAGTCACTTTTCATCAGAATCGAGAAAGACTCACACCTAATGCTTTATTATAGTAGCAGAGTCACGGCACACACAGTATATGCATTTTCATATGTTTCGATCAATTTCAGTGTTATTCGACACAAACTAGTCACTTTTCATCAGAATTGAGCCAGACTCACACCTAAGGCTTGACTGTACTAGCAGAGTCACGGCACACACGGTATATGCTTTTTCATATCTTTCTATCAATTTCAGTGTTATTCGACACAAACTAGTCACTTTTCATCAGAATCGAACCAGGCTCACACGTAATGCTCTATTGCACTAGCAGAGTCACGGCACACACAGTATATGCATTTTCATATGTTTCTATCAATTTCAGTGTTATTTGACACAAACAGCATTTTCATATGTTTCTATCAATTTCAGTGTTATTGGACACAAACTAGTCACTTTTCATCAGAATCGAGCCAGACTCACACGTAATGCTTTATTATAGTAGCAGAGTCACGGCACACACAGTATATGCATTTTCATATGTTTCGATCAATTTCAGTGTTATTCGACACAAACTAGTCACTTTTCATCAGAATTGAGCCAGACTCACACCTAAGGCTTGACTGTACTAGCAGAGTCACGGCACACACAGTATATGCATTTTCACGTTTCTATCAATTTCAGTGTTATTCGACACAAACTAGTCACTTTTCATCAGAATTGAGCCAGACTCACACCTAAGGCTTGATTGTAATAGCAGAGTCACGGCACACACAGTATATGCATTTTCATATCTTTCTATCAATTTCAGTGTTATTCAACATAAACTAGTCACTTTTCATCAGAATTGAGCCGGACTCACACCTAAGGCTTGACTGTACTAGCAGAGTCACAGCACACATGCATGTTTCTATCAATTTCAGTGTTATTTGACACAAACTAGTCACTTTTCATCAGAATCGAGCCAGACTCACACCTAATGCTTTATTGTACTAGCAGAGTCACGGGACACACAGTATATGCATTTTCAGATGTTTCTATCAATTTCAGTGTTATTCGACACAAACTAGTCACTTTTCATCAGAATCGATGCAGATTCATCCAAAACGCTGTATTGTACTAGCAGAGTCACGGCACACACTGTATATGCATTTTCATATGTTTCTTTCAATTTCAGTGTTATTGGACACAAACTAGTCACTTTTCATCAGAATCGAGAAAGACTCACACCTAATGCTTTATTATACTAGCAGAGTCACGGCACACACAGTATATGCATTTTCAAGTTTCTATCAATTTCAGTGTTATTCGACAGAAACTAGTCACTTTTCATCAAAATTGAGCCAGACTCACACCTAAGGCTTGACTGTACTAACAGAGTCACAGCACATACAGTATATGCATTTTCATATGTTTCTATCAATTTCAGTGTTATTGGACACAAACTAGTCACTTTTCATCAGAATCGAGAGAGACTCTTACCTAATGCTTTATTGTAGTAGCAGAGTCACGGCACACACAGTATATGCATTTTCACATGTTTCTATCAATTTCAGTGTTATTGGACACAAACTAATGACTTTTCATCAGATTTGAGCCAGACTCACACCTAAGGCTTGACTGTACTAGCAGAGTCACGGCACACACGGTATATGCTTTTTCATGTCTTTCTATCAATTTCAGTGTTATTGGACACAAACTGCATTTTCATATGTTTCTATCAATTTCAGTGTTATTGGATACAAACTAGTCACTTTTCATCAGAATCGAGAAAGACTCACACCTAATGCTTTATTATAGTAGCAGAGTCACGGCACACACAGTATATGCATTTTCATATGTTTCGATCAATTTCAGTGTTATTCGACACAAACTAGTCACTTTTCATCAGAATTGAGCCAGACTCACACCTAAGGCTTGACTGTACTAGCAGAGTCACGGCACACACGGTATATGATTTTTCATATCTTTCTATCAATTTCAGTGTTATTCGACACAAACTAGTCACTTTTCATCAGAATCGAACCAGGCTCACACGTAATGCTCTATTGCACTAGCAGAGTCACGGCACACACAGTATATGCATTTTCATATGTTTCTATCAATTTCAGTGTTATTTGACACAAACTAGTCACTTTTCATCAGAATCGAGCCAGACTCACACCTAATTCTTTTTTGTACTAGCAGAGTCACGGCACACACAGTATATGCATTTTCACGTTTCTATCAATTTCAGTTTTATTCGACAGAAACTAGTCACTTTTCATCAAAATTGAGCCAGACTCACACCTAAGGCTTGACTGTACTAGCAGAGTCACAGCACATACAGTATATGCATTTTCATATGTTTCTATCAATTTCAGTGTTATTGGACACAAACTAGTCACTTTTCATCAGAATCGAGAGAGACTCTTACCTAATGCTTTATTGTAGTAGCAGAGTCACGGCACACACAGTATATGCATTTTCACATGTTTCTATCAATTTCAGTGTTATTGGACACAAACTAATCACTTTTCATCAGAATTGAGCCAGACTCACACCTAAGGCTTGACTGTACTAGCAGAGTCACGGCACACACGGTATATGCTTTTTCATGTCTTTCTATCAATTTCAGTGTTATTGGACACAAACTGCATTTTCATATGTTTCTATCAATTTCAGTGTTATTGGACACAAACTAGTCACTTTTCATCAGAATCGAGAAAGACTCACACCTAATGCTTTATTATAGTAGCAGAGTCACGGCACACACAGTATATGCATTTTCATATGTTTCGATCAATTTCAGTGTTATTCGACACAAACTAGTCACTTTTCATCAGAATTGAGCCAGACTCACACCTAAGGCTTGACTGTACTAGCAGAGTCACGGCACACACAGTATATGCTTTTTCATATCTTTCTATCAATTTCAGTGTTATTCGACACAAACTAGTCACTTTTCATCAGAATTGAACCAGGCTCACACGTAATGCTCTATTGCACTAGCAGAGTCACGGCACACACAGTATATGCATTTTCATATGTTTCTATCAATTTCAGTGTTATTTGACACAAACTAGTCACTTTTCATCAGAATCGAGCCAGACTCACACCTAATTCTTTTTTGTACTAGCAGAGTCACGGCACACACAGTATATGCATTTTCACATGTTTTTATCAATTTCAGTGTTATTCGACATAAACTAGTCACTTTTCATCAGAATTGAGCCAGACTCACACCTAAGGCTTGACTGTACTAGCAGAGTCACAGCACACATGCATGTTTCTATCAATTTCAGTGTTATTTGACACAAACTAGTCACTTTTCATCAGAATCGAGCCAGACTCACACCTAATGCTTTATTATAGTAGCAGAGTCACGGCACACACAGTATATGCATTTTCAGATGTTACTATCAATTTCAGTGTTATTCGACACAAACTATTCACTTTTCATCAAAATCGAGCCAGACTCACAACTAAGGCTTGACTGTACTAGCAGAGTCACGGCACACACAGTATATGCATTTCCATATGTTTCTATCAATTTCAGTGTTACTTGACACAAACTAGTCACTTTTCATCAGAATCGAGCCAGACTCACAACTAATGCTTTATTGTACTAGCAGAGTCACGGCACACACAGTATATGCATTTTCACATGTTTCTATCAACTTCAGTGTTATTGGACACAAACTAGTCACTTTTCATCAGAATTGAGCCAGACTCACACCTAATGCTTTATTGTACTAGCAGATTCACGGCACACACAGTATATGCATTTTCATATGTTTCTATCAATTTCAGTGTTATTCGACACAAAGTAGTCACTTTTCATCAAAATCGAGCCAGACTCACACCTAAGGCTTGACTGTACTAGCAGAGTCACGGCACACACAGTATATGCATTTTCACATGTTTTTATCAATTTCAGTGTTATTCGACACAAACTAGTCACTTTTCATCAGAATTGAGCCAGACTCACACCTAAGGCTTGATTGTAATAGCAGAGTCACGGCACACACAGTATATGCATTTTCATATCTTTCTATCAATTTCAGTGTTATTCGACATAAACTAGTCACTTTTCATCAGAATCGAGCCGGACTCACACCTAAGGCTTGACTGTACTAGCAGAGTCACAGCACACATGCATGTTTCTATCAATTTCATTGTTATTTGACACAAACTAGTCACTTTTCATCAGAATTGAGCCAGACTCACACCTAATGCTTTATTGTACTAGCAGAGTCACGGCACACACAGTATATGCATTTTCAGATGTTTCTATCAATTTCAGTGTTATTCGACACAAACTAGTCACTTTTCATCAGAATCGATGCAGATTCATCCAAAACGCTGTATTGTCTTAGCAGAGTCACGGCACACACTGTATATGCATTTTCATATGTTTCTTTCAATTTCAGTGTTATTGGACACAAACTAGTCACTTTTCATCAGAATCGAGAAAGACTCACACCTAATGCTTTATTATAGTAGCAGAGTCACGGCACACACAGTATATGCATTTTCATATGTTTCTATCAATTTCAGTGTTATTGGACACAAACTAATCACTTTTCATCAGAATCGATGCAGACTCATCCAAACAGCTTTATTGTTCTAACAGAGTCAGGGCACACACGGTATGTGCTTTTTCATATGTTTCTATCAATTTCAGTGTTATTGGACACAAACTGCATTTTCATATGTTTCTATCAATTTCAGTGTTATTGGACACAAACTAGTCACTTTTCATCAGAATCGAGAAAGACTCACACCTAATGCTTTATTATAGTAGCAGAGTTACGGCACACACAGTATATGCATTTTCATATGTTTCTATCAATTTCAGTGTTATTCGACACAAACTAGTCACTTTTCATCAGAATCGAGAAATACTCACACCTAATGCTTTATTATAGTAGCAGAGTCACGGCACACACAGTATATGCATTTTCATATGTTTCTATCAATTTCAGTGTTATTCGACACAAACTAGTCACTTTTCATCAAAATTGAGCCAGAATCACACCTAAGGCTTGACTGTACTAGCAGAGTCACAGCACATACAGTATATGCATTTTCATATGTTTCTATCAATTTCAGTGTTATTGGACACAAACTGCATTTTCATATGTTTCTATCAATTTCAGTGTTATTGGACACAACCTAGTCACTTTTCATCAGAATCGAGAAAGACTCACACCTAATGCTTTATTATAGTAGCAGAGTCACGGCACACACAGTATATGCATTTTCATATGTTTCGATCAATTTCAGTGTTATTCGACACAAACTAGTCACTTTTCATCAGAATTGAGCCAGACTCACACCTAAGGCTTGACTGTACTAGCAGAGTCACGGCACACACGGTATATGCTTTTTCATATCTTTCTATCAATTTCAGTGTTATTCGACACAAACTAGTCACTTTTCATCAGAATCGAACCAGGCTCACACGTAATGCTCTATTGCACTAGCAGAGTCATGGCACACACAGTATATGCATTTTCATATGTTTCTATCAATTTCAGTGTTATTTGACACAAACTAGTCACTTTTCATCAGAATCGAGCCAGACTCACACCTAATTCTTTTTTGTACTAGCAGAGTCACGGCACACACAGTGTATGCATTTTCACATGTTTTTATCAATTTCAGTGTTATTCGACATAAACTAGTCACTTTTCATCAGAATTGAGCCAGACTCACACCTAAGGCTTGACTGTACTAGCAGAGTCACGGCACACACGGTATATGCTTTTTCATATGTTTCTATCAATTTCAGTGTTATTGGACACAAACTAGTCACTTTTCATCAGAATCGAACCAGGCTCACACGTAATGCTCTATTGCACTAGCAGAGTCACGGCACACACAGTATATGCATTTTCATATGTTTCTATCAATTTCAGTGTTATTTGACACAAACTAGTCACTTTTCATCAGAATCGAGCCAGACTCACACCTAATTCTTTTTTGTACTAGCAGAGTCACGGCACACACAGTATATGCATTTTCACATGTTTTTATCAATTTCAGTGTTATTCGACATAAACTAGTCACTTTTCATCAGAATTGAGCCAGACTCACACCTAAGGCTTGACTGTACTAGCAGAGTCACAGCACACATGCATGTTTCTATCAATTTCAGTGTTATTTGACACAAACTAGTCACTTTTCATCAGAATCGAGCCAGACTCACACTTAATGCTTTATTGTACTAGCAGAGTCACGGCACACACAGTATATGCATTTTCAGATGTTACTATCAATTTCAGTGTTATTGGACACAAACTAGTCACTTTTCATCAGAATCGAGAGAGACTCTTACCTAATGCTTTATTGTAGTAGCAGAGTCACGGCACACACAGTATATGCATTTTCACATGTTTCTATCAATTTCAGTGTTATTGGACACAAACTAATCACTTTTCATCAGATTTGAGCCAGACTCACACCTAAGGCTTGACTGTACTAGCAGAGTCACGGCACACACGGTATATGCTTTTTCATGTCTTTCTATCAATTTCAGTGTTATTGGACACAAACTGCATTTTCATATGTTTCTATCAATTTCAGTGTTATTGGACACAAACTAGTCACTTTTCATCAGAATCGAGAAAGACTCACACCTAATGCTTTATTATAGTAGCAGAGTCACGGCACACACAGTATATGCATTTTCATATGTTTCGATCAATTTCAGTGTTATTCGACACAAACTAGTCACTTTTCATCAGAATTGAGCCAGACTCACACCTAAGGCTTGACTGTACTAGCAGAGTCACGGCACACACGGTATATGATTTTTCATATCTTTCTATCAATTTCAGTGTTATTCGACACAAACTAGTCACTTTTCATCAGAATCGAACCAGGCTCACACGTAATGCTCTATTGCACTAGCAGAGTCACGGCACACACAGTATATGCATTTTCATATGTTTCTATCAATTTCAGTGTTATTTGACACAAACTAGTCACTTTTCATCAGAATCGAGCCAGACTCACACCTAATTCTTTTTTGTACTAGCAGAGTCACGGCACACACAGTATATGCATTTTCACATGTTTTTATCAATTTCAGTGTTATTCGACATAAACTAGTCACTTTTCATCAGAATTGAGCCAGACTCACACCTAAGGCTTGACTGTACTAGCAGAGTCACAGCACACATGCATGTTTCTATCAATTTCAGTGTTATTTGACACAAACTAGTCACTTTTCATCAGAATCGAGCCAGACTCACACCTAATGCTTTATTATAGTAGCAGAGTCACGGCACACACAGTATATGCATTTTCAGATGTTACTATCAATTTCAGTGTTATTCGACACAAACTAGTCACTTTTCATCAAAATCGAGCCAGACTCACAACTAAGGCTTGACTGTACTAGCAGAGTCACGGCACACACAGTATATGCATTTCCATATGTTTCTATCAATTTCAGTGTTATTTGACACAAACTAGTCACTTTTCATCAGAATCGAGCCAGACTGACAACTAATGCTTTATTGTACTAGCAGAGTCACGGCACACACAGTATATGCATTTTCACATGTTTCTATCAACTTCAGTGTTATTGGACACAAACTAGTCACTTTTCATCAGAATTGAGCCAGACTCACACCTAATGCTTTATTGTACTAGCAGATTCACGGCACACACAGTATATGCATTTTCATATGTTTCTATCAATTTCAGTGTTATTCGACACAAAGTAGTCACTTTTCATCAAAATCGAGCCAGACTCACACCTAAGGCTTGACTGTACTAGCAGAGTCACGGCACACACAGTATATGCATTTTCACATGTTTTTATCAATTTCAGTGTTATTCGACACAAACTAGTCACTTTTCATCAGAATTGAGCCAGACTCACACCTAAGGCTTGATTGTAATAGCAGAGTCACGGCACACACAGTATATGCATTTTCATATCTTTCTATCAATTTCAGTGTTATTCGACATAAACTAGTCACTTTTCATCAGAATCGAGCCGGACTCACACCTAAGGCTTGACTGTACTAGCAGAGTCACAGAACACATGCATGTTTCTATCAATTTCATTGTTGTTTGACACAAACTAGTCACTTTTCATCAGAATTGAGCCAGACTCACACCTAATGCTTTATTGTACTAGCAGAGTCACGGCACACACAGTATATGCATTTTCAGATGTTTCTATCAATTTCAGTGTTATTCGACACAAACTAGTCACTTTTCATCAGAATCGATGCAGATTCATCCAAAACGCTGTATTGTGTTAGCAGAGTCACGGCACACACTGTATATGCATTTTCATATGTTTCTTTCAATTTCAGTGTTATTGGACACAAACTAGTCACTTTTCATCAGAATCGAGAAAGACTCACACCTAATGCTTTATTATAGTAGCAGAGTCACGGCACACACAGTATATGCATTTTCATATGTTTCTATCAATTTCAGTGTTATTGGACACAAACTAATCACTTTTCATCAGAATCGATGCAGACTCATCCAAACAGCTTTATTGTTCTAACAGAGTCAGGGCACACACGGTATGTGCTTTTTCATATGTTTCTATCAATTTCAGTGTTATTGGACACAAACTGCATTTTCATATGTTTCTATCAATTTCAGTGTTATTGGACACAAACTAGTCACTTTTCATCAGAATCGAGAAAGACTCACACCTAATGCTTTATTATAGTAGCAGAGTTACGGCACACACAGTATATGCATTTTCATATGTTTCTATCAATTTCAGTGTTATTCGACACAAACTAGTCACTTTTCATCAGAATCGAGAAATACTCACACCTAATGCTTTATTATAGTAGCAGAGTCACGGCACACACAGTATATATGCATTTTCATATGTTTCTATCAATTTCAGTGTTATTCGACACAAACTAGTCACTTTTCATCAAAATTGAGCCAGAATCACACCTAAGGCTTGACTGTACTAGCAGAGTCACAGCACATACAGTATATGCATTTTCATATGTTTCTATCAATTTCAGTGTTATTGGACACAAACTGCATTTTCATATGTTTCTATCAATTTCAGTGTTATTGGACACAACCTAGTCACTTTTCATCAGAATCGAGAAAGACTCACACCTAATGCTTTATTATAGTAGCAGAGTCACGGCACACACAGTATATGCATTTTCATATGTTTCGATCAATTTCAGTGTTATTCGACACAAACTAGTCACTTTTCATCAGAATTAAGCCAGACTCACACCTAAGGCTTGACTGTACTAGCAGAGTCACGGCACACACGGTATATGCTTTTTCATATCTTTCTATCAATTTCAGTGTTATTCGACACAAACTAGTCACTTTTCATCAGAATCGAACCAGGCTCACACGTAATGCTCTATTGCACTAGCAGAGTCATGGCACACACAGTATATGCATTTTCATATGTTTCTATCAATTTCAGTGTTATTTGACACAAACTAGTCACTTTTCATCAGAATCGAGCCAGACTCACACCTAATTCTTTTTTGTACTAGCAGAGTCACGGCACACACAGTATATGCATTTTCACATGTTTTTATCAATTTCAGTGTTATTCGACATAAACTAGTCACTTTTCATCAGAATTGAGCCAGACTCACACCTAAGGCTTGACTGTACTAGCAGAGTCACGGCACACACGGTATATGCTTTTTCATATGTTTCTATCAATTTCAGTGTTATTGGACACAAACTAGTCACTTTTCATCAGAATCGAACCACGCTACCACGTAATGCTCTATTGCACTAGCAGAGTCACGGCACACACAGTATATGCATTTTCATATGTTTCTATCAATTTCAGTGTTATTTGACACAAACTAGTCACTTTTCATCAGAATCGAGCCAGACTCACACCTAATTCTTTTTTGTACTAGCAGAGTCACGGCACACACAGTATATGCATTTTCACATGTTTTTATCAATTTCAGTGTTATTCGACATAAACTAGTCACTTTTCATCAGAATTGAGCCAGACTCACACCTAAGGCTTGACTGTACTAGCAGAGTCACAGCACACATGCATGTTTCTATCAATTTCAGTGTTATTTGACACAAACTAGTCACTTTTCATCAGAATCGAGCCAGACTCACACTTAATGCTTTATTGTACTAGCAGAGTCACGGCACACACAGTATATGCATTTTCAGATGTTACTATCAATTTCAGTGTTATTCGACACAAACTAGTCACTTTTCATCAGAATCGATGCAGATTCATCCAAAACGCTGTATTGTACTAGCAGAGTCACGGCACACACAGTATATGCATTTTCATCTCTTTCTATCAATTTCAGTGTTATTCGACACAAACTAGTCACTTTTCATCAGAATCGAGAAAGACTCACACCTAATGCTTTATTATAGTAGCAGAGTCACGGCACACACAGTATATGCATTTTCATATGTTTCGATCAATTTCAGTGTTATTCGACACAAACTAGTCACTTTTCATCAGAATTGAGCCAGACTCACACCTAAGGCTTGACTGTACTAGCAGAGTCACGGCACACACGGTATATGATTTTTCATATCTTTCTATCAATTTCAGTGTTATTCGACACAAACTAGTCACTTTTCATCAGAATCGAACCAGGCTCACACGTAATGCTCTATTGCACTAGCAGAGTCACGGCACACACAGTATATGCATTTTCATATGTTTCTATCAATTTCAGTGTTATTTGACACAAACTAGTCACTTTTCATCAGAATCGAGCCAGACTCACACCTAATTCTTTTTTGTACTAGCAGAGTCACGGCACACACAGTATATGCATTTTCACATGTTTTTATCAATTTCAGTGTTATTCGACATAAACTAGTCACTTTTCATCAGAATTGAGCCAGACTCACACCTAAGGCTTGACTGTACTAGCAGAGTCACAGCACACATGCATGTTTCTATCAATTTCAGTGTTATTTGACACAAACTAGTCACTTTTCATCAGAATCGAGCCAGACTCACACCTAATGCTTTATTATAGTAGCAGAGTCACGGCACACACAGTATATGCATTTTCAGATGTTACTATCAATTTCAGTGTTATTCGACACAAACTAGTCACTTTTCATCAAAATCGAGCCAGACTCACAACTAAGGCTTGACTGTACTAGCAGAGTCACGGCACACACAGTATATGCATTTCCATATGTTTCTATCAATTTCAGTGTTATTCGACACAAACTAGTCACTTTTCATCAGAATCGATGCAGATTCATCCAAAACGCTGTATTGTACTAGCAGAGTCACGGCACACACAGTATATGCATTTTCATCTCTTTCTATCAATTTCAGTGTTATTCGACACAAACTAGTCACTTTTCATCAGAATCGAGAAAGACTCACACCTAATGCTTTATTATAGTAGCAGAGTCACGGCACACACAGTATATGCATTTTCATATGTTTCGATCAATTTCAGTGTTATTCGACACAAACTAGTCACTTTTCATCAGAATTGAGCCAGACTCACACCTAAGGCTTGACTGTACTAGCAGAGTCACGGCACACACGGTATATGATTTTTCATATCTTTCTATCAATTTCAGTGTTATTCGACACAAACTAGTCACTTTTCATCAGAATCGAACCAGGCTCACACGTAATGCTCTATTGCACTAGCAGAGTCACGGCACACACAGTATATGCATTTTCATATGTTTCTATCAATTTCAGTGTTATTTGACACAAACTAGTCACTTTTCATCAGAATCGAGCCAGACTCACACCTAATTCTTTTTTGTACTAGCAGAGTCACGGCACACACAGTATATGCATTTTCACATGTTTTTATCAATTTCAGTGTTATTCGACATAAACTAGTCACTTTTCATCAGAATTGAGCCAGACTCACACCTAAGGCTTGACTGTACTAGCAGAGTCACAGCACACATGCATGTTTCTATCAATTTCAGTGTTATTTGACACAAACTAGTCACTTTTCATCAGAATCGAGCCAGACTCACACCTAATGCTTTATTATAGTAGCAGAGTCACGGCACACACAGTATATGCATTTTCAGATGTTACTATCAATTTCAGTGTTATTCGACACAAACTAGTCACTTTTCATCAAAATCGAGCCAGACTCACAACTAAGGCTTGACTGTACTAGCAGAGTCACGGCACACACAGTATATGCATTTCCATATGTTTCTATCAATTTCAGTGTTATTTGACACAAACTAGTCACTTTTCATCAGAATCGAGCCAGACTGACAACTAATGCTTTATTGTACTAGCAGAGTCACGGCACACACAGTATATGCATTTTCACATGTTTCTATCAACTTCAGTGTTATTGGACACAAACTAGTCACTTTTCATCAGAATTGAGCCAGACTCACACCTAATGCTTTATTGTACTAGCAGAGTCACGGCACACACAGTATATGCATTTTCAGATGTTTCTATCAATTTCAGTGTTATTCGACACAAACTAGTCACTTTTCATCAGAATCGATGCAGATTCATCCAAAACGCTGTATTGTGTTAGCAGAGTCACGGCACACACTGTATATGCATTTTCATATGTTTCTTTCAATTTCAGTGTTATTGGACACAAACTAGTCACTTTTCATCAGAATCGAGAAAGACTCACACCTAATGCTTTATTATAGTAGCAGAGTCACGGCACACACAGTATATGCATTTTCATATGTTTCTATCAATTTCAGTGTTATTGGACACAAACTAATCACTTTTCATCAGAATCGATGCAGACTCATCCAAACAGCTTTATTGTTCTAACAGAGTCAGGGCACACACGGTATGTGCTTTTTCATATGTTTCTATCAATTTCAGTGTTATTGGACACAAACTGCATTTTCATATGTTTCTATCAATTTCAGTGTTATTTGACACAAACTAGTCACTTTTCATCAGAATCGAGCCAGACTGACAACTAATGCTTTATTGTACTAGCAGAGTCACGGCACACACAGTATATGCATTTTCACATGTTTCTATCAACTTCAGTGTTATTGGACACAAACTAGTCACTTTTCATCAGAATTGAGCCAGACTCACACCTAATGCTTTATTGTACTAGCCGAGTCACGGCACACACAGTATATGCATTTTCAGATGTTTCTATCAATTTCAGTGTTATTCGACACAAACTAGTCACTTTTCATCAGAATCGATGCAGATTCATCCAAAACGCTGTATTGTGTTAGCAGAGTCACGGCACACACTGTATATGCATTTTCATATGTTTCTTTCAATTTCAGTGTTATTGGACACAAACTAGTCACTTTTCATCAGAATCGAGAAAGACTCACACCTAATGCTTTATTATAGTAGCAGAGTCACGGCACACACAGTATATGCATTTTCATATGTTTCTATCAATTTCAGTGTTATTGGACACAAACTAATCACTTTTCATCAGAATCGATGCAGACTCATCCAAACAGCTTTATTGTTCTAACAGAGTCAGGGCACACACGGTATGTGCTTTTTCATATGTTTCTATCAATTTCAGTGTTATTGGACACAAACTGCATTTTCATATGTTTCTATCAATTTCAGTGTTATTGGACACAAACTAGTCACTTTTCATCAGAATCGAGAAAGACTCACACCTAATGCTTTATTATAGTAGCAGAGTTACGGCACACACAGTATATGCATTTTCATATGTTTCTATCAATTTCAGTGTTATTCGACACAAACTAGTCACTTTTCATCAGAATCGAGAAATACTCACACCTAATGCTTTATTATAGTAGCAGAGTCACGGCACACACAGTATATGCATTTTCATATGTTTCTATCAATTTCAGTGTTATTCGACACAAACTAGTCACTTTTCATCAAAATTGAGCCAGAATCACACCTAAGGCTTGACTGTACTAGCAGAGTCACAGCACATACAGTATATGCATTTTCATATGTTTCTATCAATTTCAGTGTTATTGGACACAAACTGCATTTTCATATGTTTCTATCAATTTCAGTGTTATTGGACACAACCTAGTCACTTTTCATCAGAATCGAGAAAGACTCACACCTAATGCTTTATTATAGTAGCAGAGTCACGGCACACACAGTATATGCATTTTCATATGTTTCGATCAATTTCAGTGTTATTCGACACAAACTAGTCACTTTTCATCAGAATTGAGCCAGACTCACACCTAAGGCTTGACTGTACTAGCAGAGTCACGGCACACACGGTATATGCTTTTTCATATCTTTCTATCAATTTCAGTGTTATTCGACACAAACAAGTCACTTTTCATCAGAATCGAACCAGGCTCACACGTAATGCTCTATTGCACTAGCAGAGTCATGGCACACACAGTATATGCATTTTCATATGTTTCTATCAATTTCAGTGTTATTTGACACAAACTAGTCACTTTTCATCAGAATCGAGCCAGACTCACACCTAATTCTTTTTTGTACTAGCAGAGTCACGGCACACACAGTATATGCATTTTCACATGTTTTTATCAATTTCAGTGTTATTCGACATAAACTAGTCACTTTTCATCAGAATTGAGCCAGACTCACACCTAAGGCTTGACTGTACTAGCAGAGTCACGGCACACACGGTATATGCTTTTTCATATGTTTCTATCAATTTCAGTGTTATTGGACACAAACTAGTCACTTTTCATCAGAATCGAACCACGCTACCACGTAATGCTCTATTGCACTAGCAGAGTCACGGCACACACAGTATATGCATTTTCATATGTTTCTATCAATTTCAGTGTTATTTGACACAAACTAGTCACTTTTCATCAGAATCGAGCCAGACTCACACCTAATTCTTTTTTGTACTAGCAGAGTCACGGCACACACAGTATATGCATTTTCACATGTTTTTATCAATTTCAGTGTTATTCGACATAAACTAGTCACTTTTCATCAGAATTGAGCCAGACTCACACCTAAGGCTTGACTGTACTAGCAGAGTCACAGCACACATGCATGTTTCTATCAATTTCAGTGTTATTTGACACAAACTAGTCACTTTTCATCAGAATCGAGCCAGACTCACACTTAATGCTTTATTGTACTAGCAGAGTCACGGCACACACAGTATATGCATTTTCAGATGTTACTATCAATTTCAGTGTTATTCGACACAAACTAGTCACTTTTCATCAGAATCGATGCAGATTCATCCAAAACGCTGTATTGTACTAGCAGAGTCACGGCACACACAGTATATGCATTTTCATCTCTTTCTATCAATTTCAGTGTTATTTGACACAAACTAGTCACTTTTCATCAGAATCGAGCCAGACTCACACCTAATTCTTTTTTGTACTAGCAGAGTCACGGCACACACAGTATATGCATTTTCACATGTTTTTATCAATTTCAGTGTTATTCGACATAAACTAGTCACTTTTCATCAGAATTGAGCCAGACTCACACCTAAGGCTTGACTGTACTAGCAGAGTCACAGCACACATGCATGTTTCTATCAATTTCAGTGTTATTTGACACAAACTAGTCACTTTTCATCAGAATCGAGCCAGACTCACACCTAATGCTTTATTGTACTAGCAGAGTCACGGGACACACAGTATATGCATTTTCAGATGTTTCTATCAATTTCAGTGTTATTCGACACAAACTAGTCACTTTTCATCAGAATCGATGCAGATTCATCCAAAACGCTGTATTGTACTAGCAGAGTCACGGCACACACTGTATATGCATTTTCATATGTTTCTATCAATTTCAGTGTTATTGGACACAAACTAGTCACTTTTCATCAGAATCGAGAGAGACTCTTACCTAATGCTTTATTGTAGTAGCAGAGTCACGGCACACACAGTATATGCATTTTCACATGTTTCTATCAATTTCAGTGTTATTGGACACAAACTAATCACTTTTCATCAGATTTGAGCCAGACTCACACCTAAGGCTTGACTGTACTAGCAGAGTCACGGCACACACGGTATATGCTTTTTCATGTCTTTCTATCAATTTCAGTGTTATTGGACACAAACTGCATTTTCATATGTTTCTATCAATTTCAGTGTTATTGGACACAAACTAGTCACTTTTCATCAGAATCGAGAAAGACTCACACCTAATGCTTTATTATAGTAGCAGAGTCACGGCACACACAGTATATGCATTTTCATATGTTTCGATCAATTTCAGTGTTATTCGACACAAACTAGTCACTTTTCATCAGAATTGAGCCAGACTCACACCTAAGGCTTGACTGTACTAGCAGAGTCACGGCACACACGGTATATGATTTTTCATATCTTTCTATCAATTTCAGTGTTATTCGACACAAACTAGTCACTTTTCATCAGAATCGAACCAGGCTCACACGTAATGCTCTATTGCACTAGCAGAGTCACGGCACACACAGTATATGCATTTTCATATGTTTCTATCAATTTCAGTGTTATTTGACACAAACTAGTCACTTTTCATCAGAATCGAGCCAGACTCACACCTAATTCTTTTTTGTACTAGCAGAGTCACGGCACACACAGTATATGCATTTTCACATGTTTTTATCAATTTCAGTGTTATTCGACATAAACTAGTCACTTTTCATCAGAATTGAGCCAGACTCACACCTAAGGCTTGACTGTACTAGCAGAGTCACAGCACACATGCATGTTTCTATCAATTTCAGTGTTATTTGACACAAACTAGTCACTTTTCATCAGAATCGAGCCAGACTCACACCTAATGCTTTATTATAGTAGCAGAGTCACGGCACACACAGTATATGCATTTTCAGATGTTACTATCAATTTCAGTGTTATTCGACACAAACTAGTCACTTTTCATCAAAATCGAGCCAGACTCACAACTAAGGCTTGACTGTACTAGCAGAGTCACGGCACACACAGTATATGCATTTCCATATGTTTCTATCAATTTCAGTGTTATTTGACACAAACTAGTCACTTTTCATCAGAATCGAGCCAGACTGACAACTAATGCTTTATTGTACTAGCAGAGTCACGGCACACACAGTATATGCATTTTCACATGTTTCTATCAACTTCAGTGTTATTGGACACAAACTAGTCACTTTTCATCAGAATTGAGCCAGACTCACACCTAATGCTTTATTGTACTAGCAGATTCACGGCACACACAGTATATGCATTTTCATATGTTTCTATCAATTTCAGTGTTATTCGACACAAAGTAGTCACTTTTCATCAAAATCGAGCCAGACTCACACCTAAGGCTTGACTGTACTAGCAGAGTCACGGCACACACAGTATATGCATTTTCACATGTTTTTATCAATTTCAGTGTTATTCGACACAAACTAGTCACTTTTCATCAGAATTGAGCCAGACTCACACCTAAGGCTTGATTGTAATAGCAGAGTCACGGCACACACAGTATATGCATTTTCATATCTTTCTATCAATTTCAGTGTTATTCGACATAAACTAGTCACTTTTCATCAGAATCGAGCCGGACTCACACCTAAGGCTTGACTGTACTAGCAGAGTCACAGCACACATGCATGTTTCTATCAATTTCATTGTTGTTTGACACAAACTAGTCACTTTTCATCAGAATTGAGCCAGACTCACACCTAATGCTTTATTGTACTAGCAGAGTCACGGCACACACAGTATATGCATTTTCAGATGTTTCTATCAATTTCAGTGTTATTCGACACAAACTAGTCACTTTTCATCAGAATCGATGCAGATTCATCCAAAACGCTGTATTGTGTTAGCAGAGTCACGGCACACACTGTATATGCATTTTCATATGTTTCTTTCAATTTCAGTGTTATTGGACACAAACTAGTCACTTTTCATCAGAATCGAGAAAGACTCACACCTAATGCTTTATTATAGTAGCAGAGTCACGGCACACACAGTATATGCATTTTCATATGTTTCTATCAATTTCAGTGTTATTGGACACAAACTAATCACTTTTCATCAGAATCGATGCAGACTCATCCAAACAGCTTTATTGTTCTAACAGAGTCAGGGCACACACGGTATGTGCTTTTTCATATGTTTCTATCAATTTCAGTGTTATTGGACACAAACTGCATTTTCATATGTTTCTATCAATTTCAGTGTTATTGGACACAAACTAGTCACTTTTCATCAGAATCGAGAAAGACTCACACCTAATGCTTTATTATAGTAGCAGAGTTACGGCACACACAGTATATGCATTTTCATATGTTTCTATCAATTTCAGTGTTATTCGACACAAACTAGTCACTTTTCATCAGAATCGAGAAAGACTCACACCTAATGCTTTATTATAGTAGCAGAGTCACGGCACACACAGTATATGCATTTTCATATGTTTCTATCAATTTCAGTGTTATTCGACACAAACTAGTCACTTTTCATCAAAATTGAGCCAGAATCACACCTAAGGCTTGACTGTACTAGCAGAGTCACAGCACTTACAGTATATGCATTTTCATATGTTTCTATCAATTTCAGTGTTATTGGACACAACCTAGTCACTTTTCATCAGAATCGAGAAAGACTCACACCTAATGCTTTATTATAGTAGCAGAGTCACGGCACACACAGTATATGCATTTTCATATGTTTCGATCAATTTCAGTGTTATTCGACACAAACTAGTCACTTTTCATCAGAATTGAGCCAGACTCACACCTAAGGCTTGACTGTACTAGCAGAGTCACGGCACACACGGTATATGCTTTTTCATATCTTTCTATCAATTTCAGTGTTATTCGACACAAACTAGTCACTTTTCATCAGAATCGAACCAGGCTCACACGTAATGCTCTATTGCACTAGCAGAGTCATGGCACACACAGTATATGCATTTTCATATGTTTCTATCAATTTCAGTGTTATTTGACACAAACTAGTCACTTTTCATCAGAATCGAGCCAGACTCACACCTAATTCTTTTTTGTACTAGCAGAGTCACGGCACACACAGTATATGCATTTTCACATGTTTTTATCAATTTCAGTGTTATTCGACATAAACTAGTCACTTTTCATCAGAATTGAGCCAGACTCACACCTAAGGCTTGACTGTACTAGCAGAGTCACGGCACACACGGTATATGCTTTTTCATATGTTTCTATCAATTTCAGTGTTATTGGACACAAACTAGTCACTTTTCATCAGAATCGAACCAGGCTCACACTTAATGCTCTATTGCACTAGCAGAGTCACGGCACACACAGTATATGCATTTTCACATGTTTTTATCAATTTCAGTGTTATTCGACATAAACTAGTCACTTTTCATCAGAATTGAGCCAGACTCACACCTAAGGCTTGATTGTACTAGCAGAGTCACAGCACACATGCATGTTTCTATCAATTTCAGTGTTATTTGACACAAACTAGTCACTTTTCATCAGAATCGAGCCAGACTCACACTTAATGCTTTATTGTACTAGCAGAGTCACGGCACACACAGTATATGCATTTTCAGATGTTACTATCAATTTCAGTGTTATTCGACACAAACTAGTCACTTTTCATCAGAATCGATGCAGATTCATCCAAACAGCTTTATTGTTCTAACAGAGTCAGGGCACACACGGTATGTGCTTTTTCATATGTTTCTATCAATTTCAGTGTTATTGGACACAAACTGCATTTTCATATGTTTCTATCAATTTCAGTGTTATTGGACACAAACTAGTCACTTTTCATCAGAATTGAGCCAGACTCACACCTAATGCTTTATTGTACTAGCAGATTCACGGCACACACAGTATATGCATTTTCATATGTTTCTATCAATTTCAGTGTTATTCGACACAAAGTAGTCACTTTTCATCAAAATCGAGCCAGACTCACACCTAAGGCTTGACTGTACTAGCAGAGTCACGGCACACACAGTATATGCATTTTCACATGTTTTTATCAATTTCAGTGTTATTCGACACAAACTAGTCACTTTTCATCAGAATTGAGCCAGACTCACACCTAAGGCTTGATTGTAATAGCAGAGTCACGGCACACACAGTATATGCATTTTCATATCTTTCTATCAATTTCAGTGTTATTCGACATAAACTAGTCACTTTTCATCAGAATCGAGCCGGACTCACACCTAAGGCTTGACTGTACTAGCAGAGTCACAGCACACATGCATGTTTCTATCAATTTCATTGTTGTTTGACACAAACTAGTCACTTTTCATCAGAATTGAGCCAGACTCACACCTAATGCTTTATTGTACTAGCAGAGTCACGGCACACACAGTATATGCATTTTCAGATGTTTCTATCAATTTCAGTGTTATTCGACACAAACTAGTCACTTTTCATCAGAATCGATGCAGATTCATCCAAAACGCTGTATTGTGTTAGCAGAGTCACGGCACACACTGTATATGCATTTTCATATGTTTCTTTCAATTTCAGTGTTATTGGACACAAACTAGTCACTTTTCATCAGAATCGAGAAAGACTCACACCTAATGCTTTATTATAGTAGCAGAGTCACGGCACACACAGTATATGCATTTTCATATGTTTCTATCAATTTCAGTGTTATTGGACACAAACTAATCACTTTTCATCAGAATCGATGCAGACTCATCCAAACAGCTTTATTGTTCTAACAGAGTCAGGGCACACACGGTATGTGCTTTTTCATATGTTTCTATCAATTTCAGTGTTATTGGACACAAACTGCATTTTCATATGTTTCTATCAATTTCAGTGTTATTGGACACAAACTAGTCACTTTTCATCAGAATCGAGAAAGACTCACACCTAATGCTTTATTATAGTAGCAGAGTTACGGCACACACAGTATATGCATTTTCATATGTTTCTATCAATTTCAGTGTTATTCGACACAAACTAGTCACTTTTCATCAGAATCGAGAAAGACTCACACCTAATGCTTTATTATAGTAGCAGAGTCACGGCACACACAGTATATGCATTTTCATATGTTTCTATCAATTTCAGTGTTATTCGACACAAACTAGTCACTTTTCATCAAAATTGAGCCAGAATCACACCTAAGGCTTGACTGTACTAGCAGAGTCACAGCACTTACAGTATATGCATTTTCATATGTTTCTATCAATTTCAGTGTTATTGGACACAACCTAGTCACTTTTCATCAGAATCGAGAAAGACTCACACCTAATGCTTTATTATAGTAGCAGAGTCACGGCACACACAGTATATGCATTTTCATATGTTTCGATCAATTTCAGTGTTATTCGACACAAACTAGTCACTTTTCATCAGAATTGAGCCAGACTCACACCTAAGGCTTGACTGTACTAGCAGAGTCACGGCACACACGGTATATGCTTTTTCATATCTTTCTATCAATTTCAGTGTTATTCGACACAAACTAGTCACTTTTCATCAGAATCGAACCAGGCTCACACGTAATGCTCTATTGCACTAGCAGAGTCATGGCACACACAGTATATGCATTTTCATATGTTTCTATCAATTTCAGTGTTATTTGACACAAACTAGTCACTTTTCATCAGAATCGAGCCAGACTCACACCTAATTCTTTTTTGTACTAGCAGAGTCACGGCACACACAGTATATGCATTTTCACATGTTTTTATCAATTTCAGTGTTATTCGACATAAACTAGTCACTTTTCATCAGAATTGAGCCAGACTCACACCTAAGGCTTGACTGTACTAGCAGAGTCACGGCACACACGGTATATGCTTTTTCATATGTTTCTATCAATTTCAGTGTTATTGGACACAAACTAGTCACTTTTCATCAGAATCGAACCAGGCTCACACTTAATGCTCTATTGCACTAGCAGAGTCACGGCACACACAGTATATGCATTTTCACATGTTTTTATCAATTTCAGTGTTATTCGACATAAACTAGTCACTTTTCATCAGAATTGAGCCAGACTCACACCTAAGGCTTGATTGTACTAGCAGAGTCACAGCACACATGCATGTTTCTATCAATTTCAGTGTTATTTGACACAAACTAGTCACTTTTCATCAGAATCGAGCCAGACTCACACTTAATGCTTTATTGTACTAGCAGAGTCACGGCACACACAGTATATGCATTTTCAGATGTTACTATCAATTTCAGTGTTATTCGACACAAACTAGTCACTTTTCATCAGAATCGATGCAGATTCATCCAAACAGCTTTATTGTTCTAACAGAGTCAGGGCACACACGGTATGTGCTTTTTCATATGTTTCTATCAATTTCAGTGTTATTGGACACAAACTGCATTTTCATATGTTTCTATCAATTTCAGTGTTATTGGACACAAACTAGTCACTTTTCATCAGAATCGAGAAAGACTCACACCTAATGCTTTATTATAGTAGCAGAGTTACGGCACACACAGTATATGCATTTTCATATGTTTCTATCAATTTCAGTGTTATTCGACACAAACTAGTCACTTTTCATCAGAATCGAGAAAGACTCACACCTAATGCTTTATTATAGTAGCAGAGTCACGGCACACACAGTATATGCATTTTCATATGTTTCTATCAATTTCAGTGTTATTCGACACAAACTAGTCACTTTTCATCAAAATTGAGCCAGAATCACACCTAAGGCTTGACTGTACTAGCAGAGTCACAGCACATACAGTATATGCATTTTCATATGTTTCTATCAATTTCAGTGTTATTGGACACAAACTGCATTTTCATATGTTTCTATCAATTTCAGTGTTATTGGACACAACCTAGTCACTTTTCATCAGAATCGAGAAAGACTCACACCTAATGCTTTATTATAGTAGCAGAGTCACGGCACACACAGTATATGCATTTTCATATGTTTCGATCAATTTCAGTGTTATTCGACACAAACTAGTCACTTTTCATCAGAATTGAGCCAGACTCACACCTAAGGCTTGACTGTACTAGCAGAGTCACGGCACACACGGTATATGCTTTTTCATATCTTTCTATCAATTTCAGTGTTATTCGACACAAACTAGTCACTTTTCATCAGAATCGAACCAGGCTCACACATAATGCTCTATTGCACTAGCAGAGTCATGGCACACACAGTATATGCATTTTCATATGTTTCTATCAATTTCAGTGTTATTTGACACAAACTAGTCACTTTTCATCAGAATCGAGCCAGACTCACACCTAATTCTTTTTTGTACTAGCAGAGTCACGGCACACACAGTATATGCATTTTCACATGTTTTTATCAATTTCAGTGTTATTCGACATAAACTAGTCACTTTTCATCAGAATTGAGCCAGACTCACACCTAAGGCTTGACTGTACTAGCAGAGTCACGGCACACACGGTATATGCTTTTTCATATGTTTCTATCAATTTCAGTGTTATTGGACACAAACTAGTCACTTTTCATCAGAATCGAACCAGGCTCACACTTAATGCTCTATTGCACTAGCAGAGTCACGGCACACACAGTATATGCATTTTCATATGTTTCTATCAATTTCAGTGTTATTTGACACAAACTAGTCACTTTTCATCAGAATCGAGCCAGACTCACACCTAATTCTTTTTTGTACTAGCAGAGTCACGGCACACACAGTATATGCATTTTCACATGTTTTTATCAATTTCAGTGTTATTCGACATAAACTAGTCACTTTTCATCAGAATTGAGCCAGACTCACACCTAAGGCTTGATTGTACTAGCAGAGTCACAGCACACATGCATGTTTCTATCAATTTCAGTGTTATTTGACACAAACTAGTCACTTTTCATCAGAATCGATGCAGATTCATCCAAAACGCTGTATTGTACTAGCAGAGTCACGGCACACACAGTATATGCATTTTCATCTCTTTCTATCAATTTCAGTGTTATTGGACAGAAACTAGTCACTTTTCATCAGAATCGAGAAAGACTCACACTTAATGTTTTATTATACTAGCAGAGCCACGGCACACACAGTATATGCATTTTCACGTTTCTGTCAACTTCAGTGTTATTCGACACAAACTAGTCACTTTTCATCAAAATTGAGCCAGACTCACACCTAAGGCTTGACTGTACTAGCAGAGTCACAGCACATACAGTATATGTATTTTCATATGTTTCTATCAATTTCAGTGTTATTGGACACAAACTGCATTTTCATATGTTTCTATCACTTTCAGTGTTATTGGACACAAACTAGTCACTTTTCATCAGAATCGAGAAAGACTCACACCTAATGCTTTATTATAGTAGCAGAGTCACGGCACACACAGTATATGCATTTTCATATGTTTCGATCAATTTCAGTGTTATTTGACACAAACTAGTCACTTTTCATCAGAATTGAGCCAGACTCACACCTAAGGCTTGACTGTACTAGCAGAGTCACGGCACACACGGTATATGCTTTTTCATATCTTTCTATCAATTTCAGTGTTATTCGACACAAACTAGTCACTTTTCATCAGAATCGAACCAGGCTCACACGTAATGCTCTATTGCACTAGCAGAGTCACGGCACACACATTATATGCATTTTCATATGTTTTTATCAATTTCAGTGTTATTCGACATAAACTAGTCACTTTTCATCAGAATCGAGCCAGACTCACACCTAAGGCTTGACTGTACTAGCAGAGTCACAGCACACATGCATGTTTCTATCAATTTCAGTGTTATTTGACACAAACTAGTCACTTTTCATCAGAATCGAGCCAGACTCACACCTAATGCTTTATTGTACTAGCAGAGTCACGGCACACACAGTATATGCATTTTCAGATGTTTCTATCAATTTCAGTGTTATTCAACACAAACTAGTCACTTTTCATCAGAATCGATGCAGATTCATCCAAAACGCTGTATTGTACTAGCAGAGTCACGGCACACACTGTATATGCATTTTCATATGTTTCTTTCAATTTCAGTGTTATTGGACACAAACTAGTCACTTTTCATCAGAATCGAGAAAGACTCACACCTAATGCTTTATTATACTAGCAGAGTCACGGCACACACAGTATATGCATTTTCACGTTTCTATCAATTTCAGTGTTATTCGACACAAACTAGTCACTTTTCATCAAAATTGAGCCAGACTCACACCTAAGGCTTGACTGTACTAGCAGAGTCACAGCACATACAGTATATGCATTTGCATATGTTTCTATCAATTTCAGTGTTATTGGACACAAACTAGTCACTTTTCATCAGAATCTAGAGAGACTATTACCTAATGCTTTATTGTAGTAGCAGAGTCACGGCACACACAGTATATGCATTTTCACATGTTTCTATCAATTTCAGTGTTATTGGACACAAACTAATCACTTTTCATCAGAATCGATGCAGACTCATCCAAACAGCTTTATTGTTCCAACAGAGTCAGGGCACACACGGTATATGCTTTTTCATATGTTTCTATCAATTTCAGTGTTATTGGACACAAACTAATCACTTTTCATCAGAATCGAGCCAGACTCACACCTAAGGCTTGACTGTACTAGCAGAGTCACGGCACACACAGTATATGCATTTTCATATGTTTCAATCAATTTCAGTGTTATTCGACACAAACTAGTCACTTTTCATCAGAATCGAGCCAGACTCACACCTAAGGCTTGACTGTACTAGCAGAGTCACGGCACACACGGTATATGCTTTTTCATATCTTTCTATCAATTTCAGTGTTATTCGACACAAACAAGTCACTTTTCATCAGAATCGAGCCAGAGTCACACCTAAGGCTTGACTGTACTACCAGAGTCACGGCACATACGGTATATGCTTTTTCATATCTTTCTATCAATTTCAGTGTTATTCGACACAAACTAGTCACTTTTCATCAGAATCGAACCAGGCTCACACGTAATGCTCTATTGCACTAGCAGAGTCACGGCACACACAGTATATGCATTTTCATACGTTCTATCAATTTCAGTGTTATTTGACACAAACTAGTCACTTTTCATCAGAATCGAGCCAGACTCACATCTAATGCTTTTTTGTACTAGCAGAGTCACGGCACACACAGTATATGCATTTTCACATGTTTTTATCAATTTCAGTGTTATTCGACATAAACTAGTCACTTTTCATCAGAATTGAGCCAGACTCACACCTAAGGCTTGACTGTATTAGCAGAGTCACAGCACACATGCATGTTTCTATCAATTTCAGTGTTATTTGACACAAACTAGTCACTTTTCATCAGAATCGAGCCAGACTCACACCTAATGCTTTATTGTACTAGCAGAGTAACGGCACACACAGTATATGCATTTTCATATGTTTCTATCAATTTCAGTGTTATTCAACACAAACTAGTCACTTTTCATCAGAATCGATGCAGATTCATCCAAAACGCTGTATTGTACTAGCAGAGTCACGGCACACACTGTATATGCATTTTCATATGTTTCTTTCAATTTCAGTGTTATTGGACACAAACTAGTCACTTTTCATCAGAATCGAGAAAGACTCACACCTAATGCTTTATTATACTAGCAGAGTCACGGCACACACAGTATATGCATTTTCACGTTTCTATCAATTTCAGTGTTATTCGACACAAACTAGTCACTTTTCATCAAAATTGAGCCAGACTCACACCTAAGGCTTGACTGTACTAGCAGAGTCACAGCACATACAGTATATGCATTTGCATATGTTTCTATCAATTTCAGTGTTATTGGACACAAACTAGTCACTTTTCATCAGAATCTAGAGAGACTATTACCTAATGCTTTATTGTAGTAGCAGAGTCACGGCACACACAGTATATGCATTTTCACATGTTTCTATCAATTTCAGTGTTATTGGACACAAACTAATCACTTTTCATCAGAATCGATGCAGACTCATCCAAACAGCTTTATTGTTCCAACAGAGTCAGGGCACACACGGTATATGCTTTTTCATATGTTTCTATCAATTTCAGTGTCATTGGACACAAACTAATCACTTTTCATCAGAATCGAGCCAGACTCACACCTAAGGCTTGACTGTACTAGCAGAGTCACGGCACACACAGTATATGCATTTTCATATGTTTCGATCAATTTCAGTGTTATTCGACACAAACTAGTCACTTTTCATCAGAATCGAGCCAGACTCACACCTAAGGCTTGACTGTACTAGCAGAGTCACGGCACACACGGTATATGCTTTTTCATATCTTTCTATCAATTTCAGTGTTATTCGACACAAACTAGTCACTTTTCATCAGAATCGAGCCAGACTCACACCTAAGGCTTGACTGTACTACCAGAGTCACGGCACACACGGTATATGCTTTTTCATATCTTTCTATCAATTTCAGTGTTATTCGACACAAACTAGTCACTTTTCATCAGAATCGAACCAGGCTCACACGTAATGCTCTATTGCACTAGCAGAGTCACAGCACACACAGTATATGCATTTTCATACGTTCTATCAATTTCAGTGTTATTTGACACAAACTAGTCACTTTTCATCAGAATCGAGCCAGACTCACACCTAATGCTTTATTGTACTAGCAGAGTAACGGCACACACAGTATATGCATTTTCATATGTTTCTATCAATTTCAGTTTTATTGGAAACAAACTAGTCACTTTTCATCAGAATCGATGCAAACTCATCCAAAAAGCTTTATTGTACTAGCAGAGTCACGGCTCACACGGTATATGCTTTTTCATATGTTTCTATCAATTTCAGTGTTATTGGACACAAACTAGTCACTTTTCATCAGAATCGATGCAGATTCATCCAAAACGCTGTATTGTACCAGCAGAGTCAAGGCACACACAGTATATGCATTTTCATATGTTTCTATCAATCTCAGTGTTATTGGACACAAACTAGTCACTTTTCATCAGAATCGAGAAAGACTCACACCTAATGCTTTATTATACTAGCAGAGTCACGGCACACACAGTATATGCATTTTCACGTTTCTATCAATTTCAGTGTTATTCGACACAAACTAGTCACTTTTCATCAAAATTGAGCCAGACTCACAACTTAGGCTTGACTGTACTAGCAGAGTCACAGCACATACAGTATATGCATTTTCATATGTTTCTATCAGTTTCAGTGTTATTCGACACAAAGTAGTCACTTTTCATCAAAATCGAGCCAGACTCACACCTAAGGCTTGACTGTACTAGCAGAGTCACAGCACATACAGTATATGCATTTGCATATGTTTCTATCAATTTCAGTGTTATTGGACACAAACTAGTCACTTTTCATCAGAATCTAGAGAGACTATTACCTAATGCTTTATTGTAGTAGCAGAGTCACGGCACACACAGTATATGCATTTTCACATGTTTCTATCAATTTCAGTGTTATTGGACACAAACTAATCACTTTTCATCAGAATCGATGCAGACTCATCCAAACAGCTTTATTGTTCCAACAGAGTCAGGGCACACACGGTATATGCATTTTCATATGTTTCTATCAATTTCAGTGTTATTGGACACAAACTAATCACTTTTCATCAGAATCGAGCCAGACTCACACCTAAGGCTTGACTGTACTAGCAGAGTCACGGCACACACAGTATATGCATTTTCATATGTTTCGATCAATTTCAGTGTTATTCGACACAAACTAGTCACTTTTCATCAGAATCGAGCCAGACTCACACCTAAGGCTTGACTGTACTAGCAGAGTCACGGCACACACGGTATATGCTTTTTCATATCTTTCTATCAATTTCAGTGTTATTTGACACAAACTAGTCACTTTTCATCAGAATCGAGCCAGACTCACACCTAAGGCTTGACTGTACTACCAGAGTCACGGCACACACGGTATATGCTTTTTCATATCTTTCTATCAATTTCAGTGTTATTCGACACAAACTAGTCACTTTTCATCAGAATCGAACCAGGCTCACACGTAATGCTCTATTGCACTAGCAGAGTCACGGCACACACAGTATATGCATTTTCATACGTTCTATCAATTTCAGTGTTATTTGACACAAACTAGTCACTTTTCATCAGAATCGAGCCAGACTCACACCTAATTCTTTTTTGTACTAGCAGAGTCACGGCACACACAGTATATGCATTTTCACATGTTTTTATCAATTTCAGTGTTATTCGACATAAACTAGTCACTTTTCACCAGACTCACACCTAAGGCTTGACTGTATTAGCAGAGTCACAGCACACATGCATGTTTCTATCAATTTCAGTGTTATTTGACACAAACTAGTCACTTTTCATCAGAATCGAGCCAGACTCACACCTAATGCTTTATTGTACTAGCAGAGTAACGGCACACACAGTATATGCATTTTCATATGTTTCTATCAATTTCAGTTTTATTGGAAACAAACTAGTCACTTTTCATCAGAATCGATGCAGACTCATCCAAACAGCTTTATTGTACTAGCAGAGTCACGGCTCACACGGTATATGCTTTTTCATATGTTTCTATCAATTTCAGTGTTATTGGACACAAACTAGTCACTTTTCATCAGAATCGATGCAGATTCATCCAAAACGCTGTATTGTACCAGCAGAGTCAAGGCACACACAGTATATGCATTTTCATATGTTTCTATCAATCTCAGTGTTATTGGACACAAACTAGTCACTTTTCATCAGAATCGAGAAAGACTCACACCTAATGCTTTATTATACTAGCAGAGTCACGGCACAGACAGTATATGCATTTTCACGTTTCTATCAATTTCAGTGTTATTCGACACAAACTAGTCACTTTTCATCAAAATTGAGCCAGACTCACAACTTAGGCTTGACTGTACTAGCAGAGTCACAGCACATACAGTATATGCATTTTCATATGTTTCTATCAGTTTCAGTGTTATTCGACACAAAGTAGTCACTTTTCATCAAAATCGAGCCAGACTCACACCTAAGGCTTGACTGTACTAGCAGAGTCACGGCACACACAGTATATGCATTTTCATATGTTTCGATCAATTTCAGTGTTATTCGACACAAACTAGTCACTTTTCATCAGAATTTAGCCAGACTCACACCTAAGGCTTGACTGTACTACCAGAGTCACGTCACACACGGTATATGCTTTTTCATATCTTTCTATCAATTTCAGTGTTATTCGACACAAACTAGTCACTTTTCATCAGAATCGAACCAGGCTCACACGTAATGCTCTATTGCACTAGCAGAGTCACGGCACACACAGTATATGCATTTTCATATGTTTCTATCAATTTCAGTGTTATTTGACACAAACTAGTCACTTTTCATCAGAATCGAGCCAGACTCACACCTAATTCTTTTTTGTACTAGCAGAGTCACAGCACACACAGTATATGCATTTTCACATGTTTTTATCAATTTCAGTGTTATTCGACATAAACTAGTCACTTTTCATCAGAATTGAGCCAGACTCACACCTAAGGCTTGACTGTATTAGCAGAGTCGCAGCACACATGCATGTTTCTATCAATTTCAGTGTTATGTGACACAAACTAGTCACTTTTCATCAGAATAGATGCAGATTCATCCAAAACGCTGTATTGTACCAGCAGAGTCAAGGCACACACAGTATATGCATTTTCATATGTTTCTATCAATCTCAGTGTTATTGGACACAAACTAGTCACTTTTCATCAGAATCGAGAAAGACTCACACCTAATGCTTTATTATACTAGCAGAGTCACGGCACAGACAGTATATGCATTTTCACGTTTCTATCAATTTCAGTGTTATTCGACACAAACTAGTCACTTTTCATCAAAATTGAGCCAGACTCACACCTAAGGCTTGACTGTACTAGCAGAGACACAGCACATACAGTATATGCATTTTCATATGTTTCTATCAATATAAGTGTTATTGGACACAAACTAGTCACTTTTCATCAGAATCGAGAGACTCACACCTAATGCTTTATTGTAGTAGCAGAGTCACGGCACACACAGTATATGCATTTTCACATGTTTCTATCAATTTCAGTGTTATTCGACAAAAACTAATCACTTTTCATCAGAATCGATGCAGACTCATCCAAACAGCTTTATTGTTCAAACAGAGTCACGGCAAACACGGTATATGCTTTTTCATATGTTTCTATCAATTTCAGTGTTTTTGGACATAAACTAGTCACTTTTCATCAGAATCGAAGCAGACTTATCCAAAACGCTCTATTGTACTAGCAGAGTCACGGCACACACAGTATATGCATTGTCATATGTTTCTATCAATTTCAGTGTTATTCGACACAAACTAGTCATTTTTCATTAGAATCGAGCCAGACTCACACCTAATGCTTTATTGTACTAGCAGAGTCACGGCACACAGAGTATATGCATTTTCATATGTTTCTATCAATTTCAGTTTTATTGGAAACAAACTAGTCACTTTTCATCAGAATCGATGCAGACTCATCCAAACAGCTTTATTGTACTAGCAGAGTCACGGCACACACGGTATATGCTTTTTCATATGTTTCTATCAATTTCAGTGTTATTGGACACAAACTAGTCACTTTTCATCAGAATCGATGCAGACTCATCGAAACAGCTTTATTGTACTAGCAGAGTCACGGCACACACGGTATATGCATTTTCACATGTTTCTATCAATTTCAGTGTTATTCGACAAAAACTAATCACTTTTCATCAGAATCGATGCAGACTCATCCAAACAGCTTTATTGTTCAAACAGAGTCAGGGCAAACACGGTATATGCTTTTTCATATGTTTCTATCAATTTCAGTGTTTTTGGACATAAACTAGTCACTTTTCATCAGAATCGAAGCAGACTTATCCAAAACGCTCTATTGTACTAGCAGAGTCACGGCACACACAGTATATGCATTGTCATATGTTTCTATCAATTTCAGTGTTATTCGACACAAACTAGTCACTTTTCATCAGAATCGAGCCAGACTCACACTTAATGCTTTATTGTACTAGCAGAGTCACGGCACACACAGTATATGCATTTTCATATGTTTCTATCAATTTCAGTTTTATTGGAAACAAACTAGTCACTTTTCATCAGAATCGATGCAGACTCATCCAAACAGCTTTATTGTACTAGCAGAGTCACGGCACACACGGTATATGCTTTTTCATATGTTTCTATCAATTTCAGTGTTATTGGACACAAACTAGTCACTTTACATCAGAATTGAGCCAGACTCACACCTAATGCTTTATTGTACTAGCAGAGTCACGGCACACACAGTATATGCATTTTCATATGTTTCTATCAATTTCAGTGTTATTGGACACAAACTAGTCACTTTTCATCAGAATTGAGCCAGACTCACACCTAAGGCTTGACTGTATTAGCAGAGTCACAGCACACATGCATGTTTCTATCAGTTTCAGTGTTATTCGACACAAAGTAGTCACTTTTCATCAAAATCGAGCCAGACTCACACCTAAGGCTTGACTGTACTACCAGAGTCACGGCACACACAGCATATGCATTTTCATATGTTTCGATCAATTTCAGTGTTATTCGACACAAACTAGTCACTTTTCATCAGAATCGAGCCAGACTCACACCTAAGGCTTGACTGTACTACCAGAGTCACGGCACACACGGTATATGCTTTTTCATATCTTTCTAGCAATTTCAGTGTTATTCGACACAAACTAGTCACTTTTCATCAGAATCGAACCAGGCTCACACGTAATGCTCTATTGCACTAGCAGAGTCACGGCACACACAGTATATGCACTTTCATATGTTTCTATCAATTTCAGTGTTATTTGACACAAACTAGTCACTTTTCATCAGAATCGAGCCAGACTCACACCTAATTCTTTTTTGTACTAGCAGAGTCACGGCACACACGGTATATGCTTTTTCATATGTTTCTATCAATTTCAGTGTTATTGGACACAAACTAGTCACTTTTCATCAGAATTGAGCCAGACTCACACCTAAGGCTTGACTGTATTAGCAGAGTCACAGCACACATGCATGTTTCTATCAATTTCAGTGTTATTTGACACAAACTAGTCACTTTTCATCAGAATCGAGCCAGACTCACACCTAATGCTTTATTGTACTAGCAGAGTCACGGCACACACAGTATATGCATTTTCATATGTTTCTATCAATTTCAGTTTTATTGGAAACAAACCAGTCACTTTTCATCAGAATCGATGCAGACTCATCCAAACAGCTTTATTGTACTAGCAGAGTCACGGCACACACGGTATATGCTTTTTCATATGTTTCTATCAATTTCAGTGTTATTGGACACAAACTAGTCACTTTTCATCAGAATTGAGCCAGACTCACACCTAATGCTTTATTGTACTAGCAGAGTCACGGCACACACAGTATATGCATTTTGATATGTTTCTATCAATTTCAGTGTTATTCGACACAAAGTAGTCACTTTTCATCAAAATCGAGCCAGATTCACACCTAAGGCTTGACTGTACTAGCAGAGTCACGGCACACACAGTATATGTATTTTTATATGTTTTGATCAATTTCAGTGTTATTCGACACAAACTAGTCACTTTTCATCAGAATTGAGCCAGACTCACACCTAAGGCTTGACTGTACTACCAGAGTCACGGCACACACGGTATATGCTTTTTCATATCTTTCTATCAATTTCAGTGTTATTCGACACAAACTAGTCACTTTTCATCAGAATCGAACCAGGCTCACACGTAATGCTCTCTTGCACTAGCAGAGTCACGGCACACACAGTATATGCATTTTCATATGTTTCTATTAATTTCAGTGTTATTTGACACAAACTAGTCACTTTTCATCAGAATCGAGCCAGACTCACACCTAATTCTTTTTTGTACTAGCAGAGTCACGGCACACACAGTATATGCATTTTCACATGTTTTTATCAATTTCAGTGTTATTCGACATAAACTAGTCACTTTTCATCAGAATTGAGCCAGACTCACACCTAAGGCTTGACTGTATTAGCAGAGTCACAGCACACATGCATGTTTCTATCAATTTCAGTGTTATTTGACACAAACTAGTCACTTTTCATCAAAATCGAGCCAGACTCACACCTAAGGCTTGACTGTACTAGCAGAGTCACGGCACACACGGTATATGCTTTTTCATATCTTTCTAGCAATTTCAGTGTTATTCGACACAAACTAGTCACTTTTCATCAGAATCGAACCAGGCTCACACGTAATGCTCTATTGCACTAGCAGAGTCACGGCACACACAGTATATGCACTTTCATATGTTTCTATCAATTTCAGTGTTATTTGACACAAACTAGTCACTTTTCATCAGAATCGAGCCAGACTCACACCTAATTCTTTTTTGTACTAGCAGAGTCACGGCACACACGGTATATGCTTTTTCATATGTTTCTATCAATTTCAGTGTTATTGGACACAAACTAGTCACTTTTCATCAGAATTGAGCCAGACTCACACCTAAGGCTTGACTGTATTAGCAGAGTCACAGCACACATGCATGTTTCTATCAATTTCAGTGTTATTTGACACAAACTAGTCACTTTTCATCAGAATCGAGCCAGACTCACACCTAATGCTTTATTGTACTAGCAGAGTCACGGCACACACAGTATATGCATTTTCATATGTTTCTATCAATTTCAGTTTTATTGGAAACAAACCAGTCACTTTTCATCAGAATCGATGCAGACTCATCCAAACAGCTTTATTGTACTAGCAGAGTCACGGCACACACGGTATATGCTTTTTCATATGTTTCTATCAATTTCAGTGTTATTGGACACAAACTAGTCACTTTTCATCAGAATTGAGCCAGACTCACACCTAATGCTTTATTGTACTAGCAGAGTCACGGCACACACAGTATATGCATTTTGATATGTTTCTATCAATTTCAGTGTTATTCGACACAAAGTAGTCACTTTTCATCAAAATCGAGCCAGATTCACACCTAAGGCTTGACTGTACTAGCAGAGTCACGGCACACACAGTATATGTATTTTTATATGTTTTGATCAATTTCAGTGTTATTCGACACAAACTAGTCACTTTTCATCAGAATTGAGCCAGACTCACACCTAAGGCTTGACTGTACTACCAGAGTCACGGAACACACGGTATATGCTTTTTCATATCTTTCTATCAATTTCAGTGTTATTCGACACAAACTAGTCACTTTTCATCAGAATCGAACCAGGCTCACACGTAATGCTCTCTTGCACTAGCAGAGTCACGGCACACACAGTATATGCATTTTCATATGTTTCTATTAATTTCAGTGTTATTTGACACAAACTAGTCACTTTTCATCAGAATCGAGCCAGACTCACACCTAATTCTTTTTTGTACTAGCAGAGTCACGGCACACACAGTATATGCATTTTCACATGTTTTTATCAATTTCAGTGTTATTCGACATAAACTAGTCACTTTTCATCAGAATTGAGCCAGACTCACACCTAAGGCTTGACTGTATTAGCAGAGTCACAGCACACATGCATGTTTCTATCAATTTCAGTGTTATTTGACACAAACTAGTCACTTTTCATCAAAATCGAGCCAGACTCACACCTAAGGCTTGACTGTACTAGCAGAGTCACGGCACACACGGTATATGCTTTTTCATATCTTTCTATCAATTTCAGTGTTATTCGACACAAACTAGTCACTTTTCATCAGAATCGAGCCAGACTCACACCTAAGGCTTGACTGTACTACCAGAGTCACGGCACACACGGTATATGCTTTTTCATATCTTTCTATCAATTTCAGTGTTATTCGACACAAACTAGTCACTTTTCATCAGAATCGAACCAGGCTCACACGTAATGCTCTATTGCACTAGCAGAGTCACGGCACACACAGTATATGCATTTTCATACGTTCTATCAATTTCAGTGTTATTTGACACAAACTAGTCACTTTTCATCAGAATCGAGCCAGACTCACACCTAATTCTTTTTTGTACTAGCAGAGTCACGGCACACACAGTATATGCATTTTCACATGTTTTTATCAATTTCAGTGTTATTCGACATAAACTAGTCACTTTTCATCAGAATTGAGCCAGACTCACACCTAAGGCTTGACTGTATTAGCAGAGTCACAGCACACATGCATGTTTCTATCAATTTCAGTGTTATTTGACACAAACTAGTCACTTTTCATCAGAATCGAGCCAGACTCACACCTAATGCTTTATTGTACTAGCAGAGTAAGGGCACACACAGTATATGCATTTTCATATGTTTCTATCAATTTCAGTTTTATTGGAAACAAACTAGTCACTTTTCATCAGAATCGATGCAGACTCATCCAAACAGCTTTATTGTACTAGCAGAGTCACGGCTCACACGGTATATGCTTTTTCATATGTTTCTATCAATTTCAGTGTTATTGGACACAAACTAGTCACTTTTCATCAGAATCGAGAAAGACTCACACCTAATGCTTTATTATACTAGCAGAGTCACGGCACACACAGTATATGCATTTTCACGTTTCTATCAATTTCAGTGTTATTCGACACAAACTAGTCACTTTTCATCAAAATTGAGCCAGACTCACAACTTAGGCTTGACTGTACTAGCAGAGTCACAGCACATACAGTATATGCATTTTCATATGTTTCTATCAGTTTCAGTGTTATTCGACACAAAGTAGTCACTTTTCATCAAAATCGAGCCAGACTCACACCTAAGGCTTGACTGTACTAGCAGAGTCACGGCACACACAGTATATGCATTTTCATATGTTTCGATCAATTTCAGTGTTATTCGACACAAACTAGTCACTTTTCATCAGAATTTAGCCAGACTCACACCTAAGGCTTGACTGTACTACCAGAGTCACGGCACACACGGTATATGCTTTTTCATATCTTTCTATCAATTTCAGTGTTATTCGACACAAACTAGTCACTTTTCATCAGAATCGAACCAGGCTCACACGTAATGCTCTATTGCACTAGCAGAGTCACGGCACACACAGTATATGCATTTTCATATGTTTCTATCAATTTCAGTGTTATTTGACACAAACTAGTCACTTTTCATCAGAATCGAGCCAGACTCACACCTAATTCTTTTTTGTACTAGCAGAGTCACAGCACACACAGTATATGCATTTTCACATGTTTTTATCAATTTCAGAGTTATTCGACATAAACTAGTCACTTTTCATCAGAATTGAGCCAGACTCACACCTAAGGCTTGACTGTATTAGCAGAGTCGCAGCACACATGCATGTTTCTATCAATTTCAGTGTTATGTGACACAAACTAGTCACTTTTCATCAGAATCGATGCAGATTCATCCAAAACGCTGTATTGTACCAGCAGAGTCAAGGCACACACAGTATATGCATTTTCATATGTTTCTATCAATCTCAGTGTTATTGGACACAAACTAGTCACTTTTCATCAGAATCGAGAAAGACTCACACCTAATGCTTTATTATACTAGCAGAGTCACGGCACAGACAGTATATGCATTTTCACGTTTCTATCAATTTCAGTGTTATTCGACACAAACTAGTCACTTTTCATCAAAATTGAGCCAGACTCACACCTAAGGCTTGACTGTACTAGCAGAGACACAGCACATACAGTATATGCATTTTCATATGTTTCTATCAATATAAGTGTTATTGGACACAAACTAGTCACTTTTCATCAGAATCGAGAGACTTACACCTAATGCTTTATTGTAGTAGCAGAGTCACGGCAAACACGGTATATGCTTTTTCATATGTTTCTATCAATTTCAGTGTTTTTGGACATAAACTAGTCACTTTTCATCAGAATCGAAGCAGACTTATCCAAAACGCTCTATTGTACTAGCAGAGTCACGGCACACACAGTATATGCATTGTCATATGTTTCTATCAATTTCAGTGTTATTCGACACAAACTAGTCATTTTTCATTAGAATCGAGCCAGACTCACACCTAATGCTTTATTGTACTAGCAGAGTCACGGCACACACAGTATATGCATTTTCATATGTTTCTATCAATTTCAGTTTTATTGGAAACAAACTAGTCACTTTTCATCAGAATCGATGCAGACTCATCCAAACAGCTTTATTGTACTAGCAGAGTCACGGCACACACGGTATATGCTTTTTCATATGTTTCTATCAATTTCAGTGTTATTGGACACAAACTAGTCACTTTTCATCAGAATCGATGCAGACTCATCGAAACAGCTTTATTGTACTAGCAGAGTCACGGCACACACGGTATATGCATTTTCACATGTTTCTATCAATTTCAGTGTTATTCGACAAAAACTAATCACTTTTCATCAGAATCGATGCAGACTCATCCAAACAGCTTTATTGTTCAAACAGAGTCAGGGCAAACACGGTATATGCTTTTTCATATGTTTCTATCAATTTCAGTGTTTTTGGACATAAACTAGTCACTTTTCATCAGAATCGAAGCAGACTTATCCAAAACGCTCTATTGTACTAGCAGAGTCACGGCACACACAGTATATGCATTGTCATATGTTTCTATCAATTTCAGTGTTATTCGACACAAACTAGTCACTTTTCATCAGAATCGAGCCAGACTCACACTTAATGCTTTATTGTACTAGCAGAGTCATGGCACACACAGTATATGCATTTTCATATGTTTCTATCAATTTCAGTTTTATTGGAAACAAACTAGTCACTTTTCATCAGAATCGATGCAGACTCATCCAAACAGCTTTATTGTACTAGCAGAGTCACGGCACACACGGTATATGCTTTTTCATATGTTTCTATCAATTTCAGTGTTATTGGACACAAACTAGTCACTTTTCATCAGAATTGAGCCAGACTCACACCTAATGCTTTATTGTACTAGCAGAGTCACGGCACACACAGTATATGCATTTTCATATGTTTCTATCAATTTCAGTGTTATTGGACACAAACTAGTCACTTTTCATCAGAATTGAGCCAGACTCACACCTAAGGCTTGACTGTATTAGCAGAGTCACAGCACACATGCATGTTTCTATCAGTTTCAGTGTTATTCGACACAAAGTAGTCACTTTTCATCAAAATCGAGCCAGACTCACACCTAAGGCTTGACTGTACTACCAGAGTCACGGCACACACAGCATATGCATTTTCATATGTTTCGATCAATTTCAGTGTTATTCGACACAAACTAGTCACTTTTCATCAGAATCGAGCCAGACTCACACCTAAGGCTTGACTGTACTACCAGAGTCACGGCACACACGGTATATGCTTTTTCATATCTTTCTATCAATTTCAGTGTTATTCGACACAAACTAGTCACTTTTCATCAGAATCGAACCAGGCTCACACGTAATGCTCTATTGCAATAGCAGAGTCACGGCACACACAGTATATGCACTTTCATATGTTTCTATCAATTTCAGTGTTATTTGACACAAACTAGTCACTTTTCATCAGAATCGAGCCAGACTCACACCTAATTCTTTTTTGTACTAGCAGAGTCACGGCACACACGGTATATGCTTTTTCATATGTTTCTATCAATTTCAGTGTTATTGGACACAAACTAGTCACTTTTCATCAGAATTGAGCCAGACTCACACCTAAGGCTTGACTGTATTAGCAGAGTCACAGCACACATGCATGTTTCTATCAATTTCAGTGTTATTTGACACAAACTAGTCACTTTTCATCAGAATCGAGCCAGACTCACACCTAATGCTTTATTGTACTAGCAGAGTCACGGCACACACAGTATATGCATTTTCATATGTTTCTATCAATTTCAGTTTTATTGGAAACAAACCAGTCACTTTTCATCAGAATCGATGCAGACTCATCCAAACAGCTTTATTGTACTAGCAGAGTCACGGCACACACGGTATATGCTTTTTCATATGTTTCTATCAATTTCAGTGTTATTGGACACAAACTAGTCACTTTTCATCAGAATTGAGCCAGACTCACACCTAATGCTTTATTGTACTAGCAGAGTCACGGCACACACAGTATATGCATTTTCATATGTTTCTATCAATTTCAGTGTTATTCGACACAAAGTAGTCACTTTTCATCAAAATCGAGCCAGACTCACACCTAAGGCTTGACTGTACTAGCAGAGTCACAGCACATACAGTATATGCATTTGCATATGTTTCTATCAATTTCAGTGTTATTGGACACAAACTAGTCACTTTTCATCAGAATCTAGAGAGACTATTACCTAATGCTTTATTGTAGTAGCAGAGTCACGGCACACACAGTATATGCATTTTCACATGTTTCTATCAATTTCAGTGTTATTGGACACAAACTAATCACTTTTCATCAGAATCGATGCAGACTCATCCAAACAGCTTTATTGTTCCAACAGAGTCAGGGCACACACGGTATATGCATTTTCATATGTTTCTATCAATTTCAGTGTTATTGGACACAAACTAATCACTTTTCATCAGAATCGAGCCAGACTCACACCTAAGGCTTGACTGTACTAGCAGAGTCACGGCACACACGGTATATGCTTTTTCATATCTTTCTATCAATTTCAGTGTTATTCGACACAAACTAGTCACTTTTCATCAGAATCGAGCCAGACTCACACCTAAGGCTTGACTGTACTACCAGAGTCACGGCACACACGGTATATGCTTTTTCATATCTTTCTATCAATTTCAGTGTTATTCGACACAAACTAGTCACTTTTCATCAGAATCGAACCAGGCTCACACGTAATGCTCTATTGCACTAGCAGAGTCACGGCACACACAGTATATGCATTTTCATACGTTCTATCAATTTCAGTGTTATTTGACACAAACTAGTCACTTTTCATCAGAATCGAGCCAGACTCACACCTAATTCTTTTTTGTACTAGCAGAGTCACGGCACACACAGTATATGCATTTTCACATGTTTTTATCAATTTCAGTATTATTCGACATAAACTAGTCACTTTTCACCAGACTCACACCTAAGGCTTGACTGTATTAGCAGAGTCACAGCACACATGCATGTTTCTATCAATTTCAGTGTTATTTGACACAAACTAGTCACTTTTCATCAGAATCGAGCCAGACTCACACCTAATGCTTTATTGTACTAGCAGAGTAACGGCACACACAGTATATGCATTTTCATATGTTTCTATCAATTTCAGTTTTATTGGAAACAAACTAGTCACTTTTCATCAGAATCGATGCAGACTCATCCAAACAGCTTTATTGTACTAGCAGAGTCACGGCTCACACGGTATATGCTTTTTCATATGTTTCTATCAATTTCAGTGTTATTGGACACAAACTAGTCACTTTTCATCAGAATCGATGCAGATTCATCCAAAACGCTGTATTGTACCAGCAGAGTCAAGGCACACACAGTATATGCATTTTCATATGTTTCTATCAATCTCAGTGTTATTGGACACAAACTAGTCACTTTTCATCAGAATCGAGAAAGACTCACACCTAATGCTTTATTATACTAGCAGAGTCACGGCACAGACAGTATATGCATTTTCACGTTTCTATCAATTTCAGTGTTATTCGACACAAACTAGTCACTTTTCATCAAAATTGAGCCAGACTCACAACTTAGGCTTGACTGTACTAGCAGAGTCACAGCACATACAGTATATGCATTTTCATATGTTTCTATCAGTTTCAGTGTTATTCGACACAAAGTAGTCACTTTTCATCAAAATCGAGCCAGACTCACACCTAAGGCTTGACTGTACTAGCAGAGTCACGGCACACACAGTATATGCATTTTCATATGTTTCGATCAATTTCAGTGTTATTCGACACAAACTAGTCACTTTTCATCAGAATTTAGCCAGACTCACACCTAAGGCTTGACTGTACTACCAGAGTCACGGCACACACGGTATATGCTTTTTCATATCTTTCTATCAATTTCAGTGTTATTCGACACAAACTAGTCACTTTTCATCAGAATCGAACCAGGCTCACACGTAATGCTCTATTGCACTAGCAGAGTCACGGCACACACAGTATATGCATTTTCATATGTTTCTATCAATTTCAGTGTTATTTGACACAAACTAGTCACTTTTCATCAGAATCGAGCCAGACTCACACCTAATTCTTTTTTGTACTAGCAGAGTCACAGCACACACAGTATATGCATTTTCACATGTTTTTATCAATTTCAGTGTTATTCGACATAAACTAGTCACTTTTCATCAGAATTGAGCCAGACTCACACCTAAGGCTTGACTGTATTAGCAGAGTCGCAGCACACATGCATGTTTCTATCAATTTCAGTGTTATTGGACACAAACTAGTCACTTTTCATCAGAAAAGATGCAGATTCATCCAAAACGCTGTATTGTACCAGCAGAGTCAAGGCACACACAGTATATGCATTTTCATATGTTTCTATCAATCTCAGTGTTATTGGACACAAACTAGTCACTTTTCATCAGAATCGAGAAAGACTCACACCTAATGCTTTATTATACTAGCAGAGTCACGGCACAGACAGTATATGCATTTTCACGTTTCTATCAATTTCAGTGTTATTCGACACAAACTAGTCACTTTTCATCAAAATTGAGCCAGACTCACACCTAAGGCTTGACTGTACTAGCAGAGACACAGCACATACAGTATATGCATTTTCATATGTTTCTATCAATATAAGTGTTATTGGACACAAACTAGTCACTTTTCATCAGAATCGAGAGACTCACACCTAATGCTTTATTGTAGTAGCAGAGTCACGGCACACACAGTATATGCATTTTCACATGTTTCTATCAATTTCAGTGTTATTCGACAAAAACTAATCACTTTTCATCAGAATCGATGCAGACTCATCCAAACAGCTTTATTGTTCAAACAGAGTCACGGCAAACACGGTATATGCTTTTTCATATGTTTCTATCAATTTCAGTGTTTTTGGACATAAACTAGTCACTTTTCATCAGAATCGAAGCAGACTTATCCAAAACGCTCTATTGTACTAGCAGAGTCACGGCACACACAGTATATGCATTGTCATATGTTTCTATCAATTTCAGTGTTATTCGACACAAACTAGTCATTTTTCATTAGAATCGAGCCAGACTCACACCTAATGCTTTATTGTACTAGCAGAGTCACGGCACACAGAGTATATGCATTTTCATATGTTTCTATCAATTTCAGTTTTATTGGAAACAAACTAGTCACTTTTCATCAGAATCGATGCAGACTCATCCAAACAGCTTTATTGTACTAGCAGAGTCACGGCACACACGGTATATGCTTTTTCATATGTTTCTATCAATTTCAGTGTTATTGGACACAAACTAGTCACTTTTCATCAGAATCGATGCAGACTCATCGAAACAGCTTTATTGTACTAGCAGAGTCACGGCACACACGGTATATGCATTTTCACATGTTTCTATCAATTTCAGTGTTATTCGACAAAAACTAATCACTTTTCATCAGAATCGATGCAGACTCATCCAAACAGCTTTATTGTTCAAACAGAGTCAGGGCAAACACGGTATATGCTTTTTCATATGTTTCTATCAATTTCAGTGTTTTTGGACATAAACTAGTCACTTTTCATCAGAATCGAAGCAGACTTATCCAAAACGCTCTATTGTACTAGCAGAGTCACGGCACACACAGTATATGCATTGTCATATGTTTCTATCAATTTCAGTGTTATTCGACACAAACTAGTCACTTTTCATCAGAATCGAGCCAGACTCACACTTAATGCTTTATTGTACTAGCAGAGTCACGGCACACACAGTATATGCATTTTCATATGTTTCTATCAATTTCAGTTTTATTGGAAACAAACTAGTCACTTTTCATCAGAATCGATGCAGACTCATCCAAACAGCTTTATTGTACTAGCAGAGTCACGGCACACACGGTATATGCTTTTTCATATGTTTCTATCAATTTCAGTGTTATTGGACACAAACTAGTCACTTTACATCAGAATTGAGCCAGACTCACACCTAATGCTTTATTGTACTAGCAGAGTCACGGCACACACAGTATATGCATTTTCATATGTTTCTATCAATTTCAGTGTTATTGGACACAAACTAGTCACTTTTCATCAGAATTGAGCCAGACTCACACCTAAGGCTTGACTGTATTAGCAGAGTCACAGCACACATGCATGTTTCTATCAGTTTCAGTGTTATTCGACACAAAGTAGTCACTTTTCATCAAAATCGAGCCAGACTCACACCTAAGGCTTGACTGTACTACCAGAGTCACGGCACACACAGCATATGCATTTTCATATGTTTCGATCAATTTCAGTGTTATTCGACACAAACTAGTCACTTTTCATCAGAATCGAGCCAGACTCACACCTAAGGCTTGACTGTACTACCAGAGTCACGGCACACACGGTATATGCTTTTTCATATCTTTCTAGCAATTTCAGTGTTATTCGACACAAACTAGTCCCTTTTCATCAGAATCGAACCAGGCTCACACGTAATGCTCTATTGCACTAGCAGAGTCACGGCACACACAGTATATGCACTTTCATATGTTTCTATCAATTTCAGTGTTATTTGACACAAACTAGTCACTTTTCATCAGAATCGAGCCAGACTCACACCTAATGCTTTATTGTACTAGCAGAGTCACGGCACACACAGTATATGCATTTTCATATGTTTCTATCAATTTCAGTTTTATTGGAAACAAACCAGTCACTTTTCATCAGAATCGATGCAGACTCATCCAAACAGCTTTATTGTACTAGCAGAGTCACGGCACACACGGTATATGCTTTTTCATATGTTTCTATCAATTTCAGTGTTATTGGACACAAACTAGTCACTTTTCATCAGAATTGAGCCAGACTCACACCTAATGCTTTATTGTACTAGCAGAGTCACGGCACACACAGTATATGCATTTTGATATGTTTCTATCAATTTCAGTGTTATTCGACACAAAGTAGTCACTTTTCATCAAAATCGAGCCAGATTCACACCTAAGGCTTGACTGTACTAGCAGAGTCACGGCACACACAGTATATGTATTTTTATATGTTTTGATCAATTTCAGTGTTATTCGACACAAACTAGTCACTTTTCATCAGAATTGAGCCAGACTCACACCTAAGGCTTGACTGTACTACCAGAGTCACGGCACACACGGTATATGCTTTTTCATATCTTTCTATCAATTTCAGTGTTATTCGACACAAACTAGTCACTTTTCATCAGAATCGAACCAGGCTCACACGTAATGCTCTCTTGCACTAGCAGAGTCACGGCACACACAGTATATGCATTTTCATATGTTCCTATTAATTTCAGTGTTATTTGACACAAACTAGTCACTTTTCATCAGAATCGAGCCAGACTCACACCTAATTCTTTTTTGTACTAGCAGAGTCACGGCACACACAGTATATGCATTTTCACATGTTTTTATCAATTTCAGTGTTATTCGACATAAACTAGTCACTTTTCATCAGAATTGAGCCAGACTCACACCTAAGGCTTGACTGTATTAGCAGAGTCACAGCACACATGCATGTTTCTATCAATTTCAGTGTTATTTGACACAAACTAGTCACTTTTCATCAAAATCGAGCCAGACTCACACCTAAGGCTTGACTGTACTAGCAGAGTCACGGCACACACGGTATATGCTTTTTCATATCTTTCTATCAATTTCAGTGTTATTCGACACAAACTAGTCACTTTTCATCAGAATCGAGCCAGACTCACACCTAAGGCTTGACTGTACTACCAGAGTCACGGCACACACGGTATATGCTTTTTCATATCTTTCTATCAATTTCAGTGTTATTCGACACAAACTAGTCACTTTTCATCAGAATCGAACCAGGCTCACACGTAATGCTCTATTGCACTAGCAGAGTCACGGCACACACAGTATATGCATTTTCATACGTTCTATCAATTTCAGTGTTATTTGACACAAACTAGTCACTTTTCATCACAATCGAGCCAGACTCACACCTAATTCTTTTTTGTACTAGCAGAGTCACGGCACACACAGTATATGCATTTTCACATGTTTTTATCAATTTCAGTGTTATTCGACATAAACTAGTCACTTTTCATCAGAATTGAGCCAGACTCACACCTAAGGCTTGACTGTATTAGCAGAGTCACAGCACACATGCATGTTTCTATCAATTTCAGTGTTATTTGACACAAACTAGTCACTTTTCATCAGAATCGAGCCAGACTCACACCTAATGCTTTATTGTACTAGCAGAGTAACGGCACACACAGTATATGCATTTTCATATGTTTCTATCAATTTCAGTTTTATTGGAAACAAACTAGTCACTTTTCATCAGAATCGATGCAGACTCATCCAAACAGCTTTATTGTACTAGCAGAGTCACGGCTCACACGGTATATGCTTTTTCATATGTTTCTATCAATTTCAGTGTTATTGGACACAAACTAGTCACTTTTCATCAGAATCGATGCAGATTCATCCAAAACGCTGTATTGTACCAGCAGAGTCAAGGCACACACAGTATATGCATTTTCATATGTTTCTATCAATCTCAGTGTTATTGGACACAAACTAGTCACTTTTCATCAGAATCGAGAAAGACTCACACCTAATGCTTTATTATACTAGCAGAGTCACGGCACAGACAGTATATGCATTTTCACGTTTCTATCAATTTCAGTGTTATTCGACACAAACTAGTCACTTTTCATCAAAATTGAGCCAGACTCACAACTTAGGCTTGACTGTACTAGCAGAGTCACAGCACATACATTATATGCATTTTCATATGTTTCTATCAGTTTCAGTGTTATTCGACACAAAGTAGTCACTTTTCATCAAAATCGAGCCAGACTCACACCTAAGGCTTGACTGTACTAGCAGAGTCACGGCACACACAGTATATGCATTTTCATATGTTTCGATCAATTTCAGTGTTATTCGACACAAACTAGTCACTTTTCATCAGAATTTAGCCAGACTCACACCTAAGGCTTGACTGTACTACCAGAGTCACGGCACACACGGTATATGCTTTTTCATATCTTTCTATCAATTTCAGTGTTATTCGACACAAACTAGTCACTTTTCATCAGAATCGAACCAGGCTCACACGTAATGCTCTATTGCACTAGCAGAGTCACGGCACACACAGTATATGCATTTTCATATGTTTCTATCAATTTCAGTGTTATTTGACACAAACTAGTCACTTTTCATCAGAATCGAGCCAGACTCACACCTAATTCTTTTTTGTACTAGCAGAGTCACAGCACACACAGTATATGCATTTTCACATGTTTTTATCAATTTCAGTGTTATTCGACATAAACTAGTCACTTTTCATCAGAATTGAGCCAGACTCACACCTAAGGCTTGACTGTATTAGCAGAGTCGCAGCACACATGCATGTTTCTATCAATTTCAGTGTTATGTGACACAAACTAGTCACTTTTCATCAGAATAGATGCAGATTCATCCAAAACGCTGTATTGTACCAGCAGAGTCAAGGCACACACAGTATATGCATTTTCATATGTTTCTATCAATCTCAGTGTTATTGGACACAAACTAGTCACTTTTCATCAGAATCGAGAAAGACTCACACCTAATGCTTTATTATACTAGCAGAGTCACGGCACAGACAGTATATGCATTTTCACGTTTCTATCAATTTCAGTGTTATTCGACACAAACTAGTCACTTTTCATCAAAATTGAGCCAGACTCACACCTAAGGCTTGACTGTACTAGCAGAGACACAGCACATACAGTATATGCATTTTCATATGTTTCTATCAATATAAGTGTTATTGGACACAAACTAGTCACTTTTCATCAGAATCGAGAGACTCACACCTAATGCTTTATTGTAGTAGCAGAGTCACGGCACACACAGTATATGCATTTTCACATGTTTCTATCAATTTCAGTGTTATTCGACAAAAACTAATCACTTTTCATCAGAATCGATGCAGACTCATCCAAACAGCTTTATTGTTCAAACAGAGTCACGGCAAACACGGTATATGCTTTTTCATATGTTTCTATCAATTTCAGTGTTTTTGGACATAAACTAGTCACTTTTCATCAGAATCGAAGCAGACTTATCCAAAACGCTCTATTGTACTAGCAGAGTCACGGCACACACAGTATATGCATTGTCATATGTTTCTATCAATTTCAGTGTTATTCGACACAAACTAGTCATTTTTCATTAGAATCGAGCCAGACTCACACCTAATGCTTTATTGTACTAGCAGAGTCACGGCACACAGAGTATATGCATTTTCATATGTTTCTATCAATTTCAGTTTTATTGGAAACAAACTAGTCACTTTTCATCAGAATCGATGCAGACTCATCCAAACAGCTTTATTGTACTAGCAGAGTCACGGCACACACGGTATATGCTTTTTCATATGTTTCTATCAATTTCAGTGTTATTGGACACAAACTAGTCACTTTTCATCAGAATCGATGCAGACTCATCGAAACAGCTTTATTGTACTAGCAGAGTCACGGCACACACGGTATATGCATTTTCACATGTTTCTATCAATTTCAGTGTTATTCGACAAAAACTAATCACTTTTCATCAGAATCGATGCAGACTCATCCAAACAGCTTTATTGTTCAAACAGAGTCAGGGCAAACACGGTATATGCTTTTTCATATGTTTCTATCAATTTCAGTGTTTTTGGACATAAACTAGTCACTTTTCATCAGAATCGAAGCAGACTTATCCAAAACGCTCTATTGTACTAGCAGAGTCACGGCACACACAGTATATGCATTGTCATATGTTTCTATCAATTTCAGTGTTATTCGACACAAACTAGTCACTTTTCATCAGAATCGAGCCAGACTCACACTTAATGCTTTATTGTACTAGCAGAGTCACGGCACACACAGTATATGCATTTTCATATGTTTCTATCAATTTCAGTTTTATTGGAAACAAACTAGTCACTTTTCATCAGAATCGATGCAGACTCATCCAAACAGCTTTATTGTACTAGCAGAGTCACGGCACACACGGTATATGCTTTTTCATATGTTTCTATCAATTTCAGTGTTATTGGACACAAACTAGTCACTTTACATCAGAATTGAGCCAGACTCACACCTAATGCTTTATTGTACTAGCAGAGTCACGGCACACACAGTATATGCATTTTCATATGTTTCTATCAATTTCAGTGTTATTGGACACAAACTAGTCACTTTTCATCAGAATTGAGCCAGACTCACACCTAAGGCTTGACTGTATTAGCAGAGTCACAGCACACATGCATGTTTCTATCAGTTTCAGTGTTATTCGACACAAAGTAGTCACTTTTCATCAAAATCGAGCCAGACTCACACCTAAGGCTTGACTGTACTACCAGAGTCACGGCACACACAGCATATGCATTTTCATATGTTTCGATCAATTTCAGTGTTATTCGACACAAACTAGTCACTTTTCATCAGAATCGAGCCAGACTCACACCTAAGGCTTGACTGTACTACCAGAGTCACGGCACACACGGTATATGCTTTTTCATATCTTTCTAGCAATTTCAGTGTTATTCGACACAAACTAGTCCCTTTTCATCAGAATCGAACCAGGCTCACACGTAATGCTCTATTGCACTAGCAGAGTCACGGCACACACAGTATATGCACTTTCATATGTTTCTATCTATTTCAGTGTTATTTGACACAAACTAGTCACTTTTCATCAGAATCGAGCCAGACTCACACCTAATGCTTTATTGTACTAGCAGAGTCACGGCACACACAGTATATGCATTTTCATATGTTTCTATCAATTTCAGTTTTATTGGAAACAAACCAGTCACTTTTCATCAGAATCGATGCAGACTCATCCAAACAGCTTTATTGTACTAGCAGAGTCACGGCACACACGGTATATGCTTTTTCATATGTTTCTATCAATTTCAGTGTTATTGGACACAAACTAGTCACTTTTCATCAGAATTGAGCCAGACTCACACCTAATGCTTTATTGTACTAGCAGAGTCACGGCACACACAGTATATGCATTTTGATATGTTTCTATCAATTTCAGTGTTATTCGACACAAAGTAGTCACTTTTCATCAAAATCGAGCCAGATTCACACCTAAGGCTTGACTGTACTAGCAGAGTCACGGCACACACAGTATATGTATTTTTATATGTTTTGATCAATTTCAGTGTTATTCGACACAAACTAGTCACTTTTCATCAGAATTGAGCCAGACTCACACCTAAGGCTTGACTGTACTACCAGAGTCACGGCACACACGGTATATGCTTTTTCATATCTTTCTATCAATTTCAGTGTTATTCGACACAAACTAGTCACTTTTCATCAGAATCGAACCAGGCTCACACGTAATGCTCTCTTGCACTAGCAGAGTCACGGCACACACAGTATATGCATTTTCATATGTTTCTATTAATTTCAGTGTTATTTGACACAAACTAGTCACTTTTCATCAGAATCGAGCCAGACTCACACCTAATTCTTTTTTGTACTAGCAGAGTCACGGCACACACAGTATATGCATTTTCACATGTTTTTATCAATTTCAGTGTTATTCGACATAAACTAGTCACTTTTCATCAGAATTGAGCCAGACTCACACCTAAGGCTTGACTGTATTAGCAGAGTCACAGCACACATGCATGTTTCTATCAATTTCAGTGTTATTTGACACAAACTAGTCACTTTTCATCAAAATCGAGCCAGACTCACACCTAAGGCTTGACTGTACTAGCAGAGTCACGGCACACACGGTATATGCTTTTTCATATCTTTCTATCAATTTCAGTGTTATTCGACACAAACTAGTCACTTTTCATCAGAATCGAGCCAGACTCACACCTAAGGCTTGACTGTACTACCAGAGTCACGGCACACACGGTATATGCTTTTTCATATCTTTCTATCAATTTCAGTGTTATTCGACACAAACTAGTCACTTTTCATCAGAATCGAACCAGGCTCACACGTAATGCTCTATTGCACTAGCAGAGTCACGGCACACACAGTATATGCATTTTCATACGTTCTATCAATTTCAGTGTTATTTGACACAAACTAGTCACTTTTCATCAGAATCGAGCCAGACTCACACCTAATTCTTTTTTGTACTAGCAGAGTCACGGCACACACAGTATATGCATTTTCACATGTTTTTATCAATTTCAGTGTTATTCGACATAAACTAGTCACTTTTCATCAGAATTGAGCCAGACTCACACCTAAGGCTTGACTGTATTAGCAGAGTCACAGCACACATGCATGTTTCTATCAATTTCAGTGTTATTTGACACAAACTAGTCACTTTTCATCAGAATCGAGCCAGACTCACACCTAATGCTTTATTGTACTAGCAGAGTAACGGCACACACAGTATATGCATTTTCATATGTTTCTATCAATTTCAGTTTTATTGGAAACAAACTAGTCACTTTTCATCAGAATCGATGCAGACTCATCCAAACAGCTTTATTGTACTAGCAGAGTCACGGCTCACACGGTATATGCTTTTTCATATGTTTCTATCAATTTCAGTGTTATTGGACACAAACTAGTCACTTTTCATCAGAATCGAGAAAGACTCACACCTAATGCTTTATTATACTAGCAGAGTCACGGCACACACAGTATATGCATTTTCACGTTTCTATCAATTTCAGTGTTATTCGACACAAACTAGTCACTTTTCATCAAAATTGAGCCAGACTCACAACTTAGGCTTGACTGTACTAGCAGAGTCACAGCACATACAGTATATGCATTTTCATATGTTTCTATCAGTTTCAGTGTTATTCGACACAAAGTAGTCACTTTTCATCAAAATCGAGCCAGACTCACACCTAAGGCTTGACTGTACTAGCAGAGTCACGGCACACACAGTATATGCATTTTCATATGTTTCGATCAATTTCAGTGTTATTCGACACAAACTAGTCACTTTTCATCAGAATTTAGCCAGACTCACACCTAAGGCTTGACTGTACTACCAGAGTCACGGCACACACGGTATATGCTTTTTCATATCTTTCTATCAATTTCAGTGTTATTCGACACAAACTAGTCACTTTTCATCAGAATCGAACCAGGCTCACACGTAATGCTCTATTGCACTAGCAGAGTCACGGCACACACAGTATATGCATTTTCATATGTTTCTATCAATTTCAGTGTTATTTGACACAAACTAGTCACTTTTCATCAGAATCGAGCCAGACTCACACCTAATTCTTTTTTGTACTAGCAGAGTCACAGCACACACAGTATATGCATTTTCACATGTTTTTATCAATTTCAGAGTTATTCGACATAAACTAGTCACTTTTCATCAGAATTGAGCCAGACTCACACCTAAGGCTTGACTGTATTAGCAGAGTCGCAGCACACATGCATGTTTCTATCAATTTCAGTGTTATGTGACACAAACTAGTCACTTTTCATCAGAATCGATGCAGATTCATCCAAAACGCTGTATTGTACCAGCAGAGTCAAGGCACACACAGTATATGCATTTTCATATGTTTCTATCAATCTCAGTGTTATTGGACACAAACTAGTCACTTTTCATCAGAATCGAGAAAGACTCACACCTAATGCTTTATTATACTAGCAGAGTCACGGCACAGACAGTATATGCATTTTCACGTTTCTATCAATTTCAGTGTTATTCGACACAAACTAGTCACTTTTCATCAAAATTGAGCCAGACTCACACCTAAGGCTTGACTGTACTAGCAGAGACACAGCACATACAGTATATGCATTTTCATATGTTTCTATCAATATAAGTGTTATTGGACACAAACTAGTCACTTTTCATCAGAATCGAGAGACTCACACCTAATGCTTTATTGTAGTAGCAGAGTCACGGCAAACACGGTATATGCTTTTTCATATGTTTCTATCAATTTCAGTGTTTTTGGACATAAACTAGTCACTTTTCATCAGAATCGAAGCAGACTTATCCAAAACGCTCTATTGTACTAGCAGAGTCACGGCACACACAGTATATGCATTGTCATATGTTTCTATCAATTTCAGTGTTATTCGACACAAACTAGTCATTTTTCATTAGAATCGAGCCAGACTCACACCTAATGCTTTATTGTACTAGCAGAGTCACGGCACACACAGTATATGCATTTTCATATGTTTCTATCAATTTCAGTTTTATTGGAAACAAACTAGTCACTTTTCATCAGAATCGATGCAGACTCATCCAAACAGCTTTATTGTACTAGCAGAGTCACGGCACACACGGTATATGCTTTTTCATATGTTTCTATCAATTTCAGTGTTATTGGACACAAACTAGTCACTTTTCATCAGAATCGATGCAGACTCATCGAAACAGCTTTATTGTACTAGCAGAGTCACGGCACACACGGTATATGCATTTTCACATGTTTCTATCAATTTCAGTGTTATTCGACAAAAACTAATCACTTTTCATCAGAATCGATGCAGACTCATCCAAACAGCTTTATTGTTCAAACAGAGTCAGGGCAAACACGGTATATGCTTTTTCATATGTTTCTATCAATTTCAGTGTTTTTGGACATAAACTAGTCACTTTTCATCAGAATCGAAGCAGACTTATCCAAAACGCTCTATTGTACTAGCAGAGTCACGGCACACACAGTATATGCATTGTCATATGTTTCTATCAATTTCAGTGTTATTCGACACAAACTAGTCACTTTTCATCAGAATCGAGCCAGACTCACACTTAATGCTTTATTGTACTAGCAGAGTCATGGCACACACAGTATATGCATTTTCATATGTTTCTATCAATTTCAGTTTTATTGGAAACAAACTAGTCACTTTTCATCAGAATCGATGCAGACTCATCCAAACAGCTTTATTGTACTAGCAGAGTCACGGCACACACGGTATATGCTTTTTCATATGTTTCTATCAATTTCAGTGTTATTGGACACAAACTAGTCACTTTTCATCAGAATTGAGCCAGACTCACACCTAATGCTTTATTGTACTAGCAGAGTCACGGCACACACAGTATATGCATTTTCATATGTTTCTATCAATTTCAGTGTTATTGGACACAAACTAGTCACTTTTCATCAGAATTGAGCCAGACTCACACCTAAGGCTTGACTGTATTAGCAGAGTCACAGCACACATGCATGTTTCTATCAGTTTCAGTGTTATTCGACACAAAGTAGTCACTTTTCATCAAAATCGAGCCAGACTCACACCTAAGGCTTGACTGTACTACCAGAGTCACGGCACACACAGCATATGCATTTTCATATGTTTCGATCAATTTCAGTGTTATTCGACACAAACTAGTCACTTTTCATCAGAATCGAGCCAGACTCACACCTAAGGCTTGACTGTACTACCAGAGTCACGGCACACACGGTATATGCTTTTTCATATCTTTCTATCAATTTCAGTGTTATTCGACACAAACTAGTCACTTTTCATCAGAATCGAACCAGGCTCACACGTAATGCTCTATTGCACTAGCAGAGTCACGGCACACACAGTATATGCACTTTCATATGTTTCTATCAATTTCAGTGTTATTTGACACAAACTAGTCACTTTTCATCAGAATCGAGCCAGACTCACACCTAATTCTTTTTTGTACTAGCAGAGTCACGGCACACACGGTATATGCTTTTTCATATGTTTCTATCAATTTCAGTGTTATTGGACACAAACTAGTCACTTTTCATCAGAATTGAGCCAGACTCACACCTAAGGCTTGACTGTATTAGCAGAGTCACAGCACACATGCATGTTTCTATCAATTTCAGTGTTATTTGACACAAACTAGTCACTTTTCATCAGAATCGAGCCAGACTCACACCTAATGCTTTATTGTACTAGCAGAGTCACGGCACACACAGTATATGCATTTTCATATGTTTCTATCAATTTCAGTTTTATTGGAAACAAACCAGTCACTTTTCATCAGAATCGATGCAGACTCATCCAAACAGCTTTATTGTACTAGCAGAGTCACGGCACACACGGTATATGCTTTTTCATATGTTTCTATCAATTTCAGTGTTATTGGACACAAACTAGTCACTTTTCATCAGAATTGAGCCAGACTCACACCTAATGCTTTATTGTACTAGCAGAGTCACGGCACACACAGTATATGCATTTTCATATGTTTCTATCAATTTCACTGTTATTCGACACAAAGTAGTCACTTTTCATCAAAATCGAGCCAGATTCAGACCTAAGGCTTGACTGTACTAGCAGAGTCACGGCACACACAGTATATGTATTTTTATATGTTTTGATCAATTTCAGTGTTATTCGACACAAACTAGTCACTTTTCATCAGAATTGAGCCAGACTGACACCTAAGGCTTGACTGTACTACCAGAGTCACGGCACACACGGTATATGCTTTTTCATATCTTTCTATCAATTTCAGTGTTATTCGACACAAACTAGTCACTTTTCATCAGAATCGAACCAGGCTCACACGTAATGCTCTCTTGCACTAGCAGAGTCACGGCACACACAGTATATGCATTTTCATATGTTTCTATTAATTTCAGTGTTATTTGACACAAACTAGTCACTTTTCATCAGAATCGAGCCAGACTCACACCTAATTCTTTTTTGTACTAGCAGAGTCACGGCACACACAGTATATGCATTTTCACATGTTTTTATCAATTTCAGTGTTATTCGACATAAACTAGTCACTTTTCATCAGAATTGAGCCAGACTCACACCTAAGGCTTGACTGTATTAGCAGAGTCACAGCACACATGCATGTTTCTATCAATTTCAGTGTTATTTGACACAAACTAGTCACTTTTCATCAGAATCGAGCCAGACTCACACCTAATGCTTTATTGTACTAGCAGAGTCACGGCACACACAGTATATGCATTTTCATATGTTTCTATCAATTTCAGTTTTATTAGAAACAAACTAGTCACTTTTCATCAGAATCGATGCAGACTCATCCAAACAGCTTTATTGTACTAGCAGAGTCACGGCACACACGGTATATGCTTTTTCATATGTTTCTATCAATTTCAGTGTTATTGGACACAAACTAGTCACTTTTCATCAGAATCGATGCAGATTCATCCAAAACGCTGTATTGTACCAGCAGAGTCAAGGCACACACAGTATATGCATTTTCATATGTTTCTATCAATCTCAGTGTTATTGGACACAAACTAGTCACTTTTCATCAGAATCGAGAAAGACTCACACCTAATGCTTTATTATACTAGCAGAGTCACGGCACACACAGTATATGCATTTTCACGTTTCTATCAATTTCAGTGTTATTCGACACAAACTACTCACTTTTCATCAAAATTGAGCCAGACTCACACTTAAGGCTTGACTGTACTAGCAGAGTCACAGCACATACAGTATATGCATTTTCATATGTTTCTATCAATTTCAGTGTTATTGGACACAAACTAGTCATTTTTCATCAAAATCGAGCCAGACTCACACCTAAGGCTTGACTGTACTAGCAGAGTCACGGCACACACAGCATATGCATTTTCATATGTTTCGATCAATTTCAGTGTTATTCGACACAAACTAGTCACTTTTCATCAGAATTGAGCCAGACTCACACCTAAGGCTTGACTGTACTACCAGAGTCACGGCACACACGGTATATGCTTTTTCATATCTTTCTATCAATTTCAGTGTTATTCGACACAAACTAGTCACTTTTCATCAGAATCGAACCAGGCTCACACGTAATGCTCTATTGCACTAGCAGAGTCACGGCACAAACAGTATATGCATTTTCATATGTTTCTATCAATTTCAGTGTTATTTGACACAAACTAGTCACTTTTCATCAGAATCGAGCCAGACTCACACCTAATACTTTATTGTACTAGCAGAGTCACGGCACACACAGTATATGCATTTTCATATGTTTCTATCAATTTCAGTTTTATTGGAAACAAACTAGTCACTTTTCATCAGAATCGATGCAGACTCATCCAAACAGCTTTATTGTACTAGCAGAGTCACGGCACACACGGTATATGCTTTTTCATATGTTTCTATCAATTTCAGTGTTATTGGACACAAACTAGTCACTTTTCATCAGAATTGAGCCAGACTCACACCTAAGGCTTGACTGTACTAGCAGAGTCACGGCACACACGGTATATGCTTTTTCATATCTTTCTATCAATTTCAGTGTTATTCGACACAAACTAGTCACTTTTCATCAGAATTGAGCCAGACTCACACCTAATGCTTTATTGTACTAGCAGAGTCACGGCACACACAGTATATACATTTTCATATGTTTCGATCAATTTCAGTGTTATTCGACACAAACTAGTCATTTTTCATCAGAATCGAGCCAGACTCACACCTAATGCTTTATTGTACTAGCAGAGTCACGGCACACACAGTATATGCATTTTCATATGTTTCTATCAATTTCAGTTTTATTGGAAACAAACTAGTCAGTTTTCTACAGAATCGATGCAGACTCATCCAAAACCCTCTATTGTACTAGCAGAGTCATGGCACACACAGTATATGCATTTTCATCTCTTTCCATCAATGTCAGTGTTATTTGACACAAAGTAGTCACTTTTCATCAGAATCGATGCAGACTCATCCAAAACCCTCTATTGTACTAGCAGAGTCATGGCACACACAGTATATGCATTTTCATCTCTTTCTATCAATTTCAGTGTTATTGGACACATACTAGTCACTTTTCATCAGAATCGATGCAGACTCACACTTAATGCTTTATTATACTAGCAGAGCCACGGCACACACAGTATATGCATTTTCACGTTTCTGTCAACTTCAGTGTTATTCGACACAAACTAGTCAATTTTCATCAACATTGAGCCAGACTCACACCTAAGGCTTGACTGTACTAGCAGAGTCACAGCACATACAGTATATGCATTTTCATATGTTTCTATCAATTTCAGTGTTATTGGACACAAACTAGTCACTTTTCATCAAAATCGAGCCAGACTCACACCTAAGGCTTGACTGTACTAGCAGAGTCACGGCACACACAGTATATGCATTTCCATATGTTTCTATCAATTTCAGTGTTATTTGACACAAACTAGTCACTTTTCATCAGAATCGAGCCAGACTCACACCTAATGCTTTATTGTACTAGCAGAGTCACGGCACACACAGTATATGCATTTTCACATGTTTCTATCAATTTCAGTGTTATTGGACACAAACTAATCACTTTGCATCAGAATCGATGCAGACTCATCCGAACAGCTTTATTGTTTAACAGAGTCAGGGCACACACGGTATATGCTTTTTCATATGTTTCTATCAACTTCAGTGTTATTGGACACAAACTAGTCACTTTTCATCAGAATCGAAGCAGACTAATCCAAAACGCTCTATTGTACTAGCAGAGTCAGGGCACACACAGTATATGCATTGTTATATGTTTCTATCAATTTCAGTGTTATTCGACACAAACTAGTCATTTTTCATCAGAATCGAGCCAGACTCACACCTAATGCTTTATTGTACTAGCAGAGTCACGGCACACACAGTATATGCATTTTCATATGTTTCTATCAATTTCAGTTTTATTGGACACAAACTAGTCACTTTTCATCAGAATCGATGCAGACTCATCCAAACAGCTTTATTGTACTAGCAGAGTCACGGCACACACGGTATATGCTTTTTCATATGTTTCTATCAATTTCAGTGTTATTGGACACAAACTAGTCACTTTTCATCAGAATTGAGCCAGACTCACACCTAATGCTTTATTGTACTAGCAGAGTCACGGCACACACAGTATATGCATTTTCATATGTTTCTATCAATTTCAGTGTTATTTGACACAAAGTAGTCACTTTTCATCAAAATCGAGCCAGACTCACACCTAAGGCTTGACTGTACTAGCAGAGTCACGGCACACACAGTATATGCATTTTCATATCTTTCTATCAATTTCAGTGTTATTGGACATAAACTAGTCACTTTTCATCAGAATCGAGCCAGACTCACACCTAAGGCTTGACTGTACTAGTAGAGTCACAGCACACATGCATGTTTCTATCAATTTCAGTGTTATTTGACACAAACTAGTCACTTTTCATCAGAATCGAGCCAGACTCACACCTAATGCTTTATTGTACTAGCAGAGTCACGGCACACACAGTATATGCATTTTCATATGTTTCTATCAATTTCAGTGTTATTGGACACAAACTAGTCATTTTTCATCAAAATCGAGCCAGACTCACACCTAAGGCTTGACTGTACTAGCAGAGTCACGGCACACACAGCATATGCATTTTCATATGTTTCGATCAATTTCAGTGTTATTCGACACAAACTAGTCACTTTTCATCAGAATTGAGCCAGACTCACACCTAAGGCTTGACTGTACTACCAGAGTCACGGCACACACGGTATATGCTTTTTCATATCTTTCTATCAATTTCAGTGTTATTCGACACAAACTAGTCACTTTTCATCAGAATCGAACCAGGCTCACACGTAATGCTCTATTGCACTAGCAGAGTCACGGCACACACAGTATATGCATTTTCATATGTTTCTATCAATTTCAGTGTTATTTGACACAAACTAGTCACTTTTCATCAGAATCGATGCAGACTCATCCAAACAGCTTTATTGTACTAGCAGAGTCACGGCACACACGGTATATGCTTTTTCATATGTTTCTATCAATTTCAGTGTTATTGGACACAAACTAGTCACTTTTCATCAGAATTGAGCCAGACTCACACCTAAGGCTTGACTGTACTAGCAGAGTCACGGCACACACGGTATATGCTTTTTCATATCTTTCTATCAATTTCAGTGTTATTCGACACAAACGAGTCACTTTTCATCAGAATTGAGCCAGACTCACACCTAATGCTTTATTGTACTAGCAGAGTCACGGCACACACAGTATATACATTTTCATATGTTTCGATCAATTTCAGTGTTATTCGACACAAACTAGTCATTTTTCATCAGAATCGAGCCAGACTCACACCTAATGCTTTATTGTACTAGCAGAGTCACGGCACACACAGTATATGCATTTTCATATGTTTCTATCAATTTCAGTTTTATTGGAAACAAACTAGTCAGTTTTCTACAGAATCGATGCAGACTCATCCAAAACCCTCTATTGTACTAGCAGAGTCATGGCACACACAGTATATGCATTTTCATCTCTTTCTATCAATTTCAGTGTTATTGGACACAAACTAGTCACTTTTCATCAGAATCGATGCAGACTCATCCAAAACCCTCTATTGTACTAGCAGAGTCATGGCACACACAGTATATGCATTTTCATCTCTTTCTATCAATTTCAGTGTTATTGGACACATACTAGTCACTTTTCATCAGAATCGAGAAAGACTCACACTTAATGCTTTATTATAATAGCAGAGCCACGGCACACACAGTATATGCATTTTCACGTTTCTGTCAACTTCAGTGTTATTCGACACAAACTAGTCACTTTTCATCAACATTGAGCCAGACTCACACCTAAGGCTTGACTGTACTAGCAGAGTCACAGCACATACAGTATTGTTATATGTTTCTATCAATTTCAGTGTTATTCGACACAAACTAGTCATTTTTCATCAGAATCGAGCCAGACTCACACCTAATGCTTTATTGTACTAGCAGAGTCACGGCACACACAGTATATGCATTTTCATATGTTTCTATCAATTTCAGTTTTATTGGAAACAAACTAGTCACTTTTCATCAGAATCGATGCAGACTCATCCAAAACCCTCTATTGTACTAGCAGAGTCATGGCACACACAGTATATGCATTTTCATATCTTTCTATCAATTTCAGTGTTATTCGACATAAACTAGTCACTTTTCATCAGAATCGATGCAGACTCATCCAAACAGCTTTATTGTACTAGCAGAGTCACGGCACACACGGTATATGCTTTTTCATATGTTTCTATCAATTTCAGTGTTATTCGACACAAAGTAGTCACTTTTCATCAAAATCGAGCCAGACTCACACCTAAGGCTTGACTGTACTAGCAGAGTCACGGCACACACAGTATATGCATTTTCATATGTTTCGATCAATTTCAGTGTTATTCGACACAAACTAGTCATTTTTCATCAGAATCGAGCCAGACTCACACCTAATGCTTTATTGTACTAGCAGAGTCACGGCACACACATATGCATTTTCATATGTTTCTATCAATTTCAGTTTTATTGGAAACAAACTAGTCACTTTTCATCAGAATCGATGCAGACTCATCCAAAACCCTCTATTGTACTAGCAGAGTCATGGCACACACAGTATATGCATTTTCATTTCTTTCTATCAATTTCAGTGTTATTGGACACAAACTAGTCACTTTTCATCAGAATCGATGCAGACTCATCCAAAACCCTCTATTGTACTAGCAGAGTCATGGCACACACAGTATATGCATTTTCATCTCTTTCTATCAATTTCAGTGTTATTGGATACATACTAGTCACTTTTCATCAGAATCGAGAAAGACTCACACTTAATGCTTTATTATACTAGCAGAGCCACGGCACACACAGTATATGCATTTTCACGTTTCTGTCAAATTCAGTGTTATTCGACACAAACTAGTCACTTTTCATCAGAATCGAGCCAGACTCACACCTAATGCTTTATTGTACTAGCAGAGTCACGGCACACACAGTATATACATTTTCATATGTTTCTATCAATTTCAGTGTTATTCGACACAAAGTAGTCACTTTTCATCAGAATCGAGCCAGACTCACACCTAATGCTTTATTGTACTAGCAGAGTCACGGCACACACAGTATATGCATTTTCATATGTTTCTATCAATTTCAGTTTTATTGGACACAAACGAGTCACTTTTCATCAGAATCGATGCAGACTCATCCAAACAGCTTTATTGTACTAGCAGAGTCACGGCACACACGGTATATGCTTTTTCATATGTTTCTATCAATTTCAGTGTTATTTGACACAAAGTATTCACTTTTCATCAAAATCGAGCCACACTCACACCTAAGGCTTGACTGTACTAGCAGAGTCACGGCACACACAGTATATGCATTTTCACATGTTTTTATCAATTTCAGTGTTATTCGACACAAACTAGTCACTTTTCATCAGAATTGAGCCAGACTCACACCTAAGGCTTGATTGTAATAGCAGAGTCACGGCACACACAGTATATGCATTTTCATATCTTTCTATCAATTTCAGTGTTATTCGACATAAACTAGTCACTTTTCATCAGAATCGATGCAGACTCATCCAAACAGCTTTATTGTACTAGCAGAGTCACGGCACACACGGTATATGCTTTTTCATATGTTTCTATCAATTTCAGTGTTATTCGACACAAAGTAGTCACTTTTCATCAAAATCGAGCCAGACTCACACCTAAGGCTTGACTGTACTAGCAGAGTCACGGCACACACAGTATATGCATTTTCATATGTTTCGATCAATTTCAGTGTTATTCGACACAAACTAGTCATTTTTCATCAGAATCGAGCCAGACTCACACCTAATGCTTTATTGTAATAGCAGAGTCATGGCACACACAGTATATGCATTTTCATTTCTTTCTATCAATTTCAGTGTTATTGGACACAAACTAGTCACTTTTCATCAGAATCGATGCAGACTCATCCAAAACCCTCTATTGTACTAGCAGAGTCATGGCACACACAGTATATGCATTTTCATCTCTTTCTATCAATTTCAGTGTTATTGGATACATACTAGTCACTTTTCATCAGAATCGAGAAAGACTCACACTTAATGCTTTATTATACTAGCAGAGCCACGGCACACACAGTATATGCATTTTCACGTTTCTGTCAACTTCAGTGTTATTCGACACAAACTAGTCACTTTTCATCAAAATTGAGCCAGACTCACACCTAAGGCTTGACTGTACTAGCAGAGTCACAGCACATACAGTATATGCATTTTCATATGTTTCTATCAATTTCAGTGTTATTGGACACAAACTAGTCACTTTTCATCAAAATCGAGCCAGACTCACACCTAAGGCTTGACTGTACTAGCAGAGTCACGGCACACACAGTATATGCATTTCCATATGTTTCTATCAATTTCATTGTTATTTGACACAAACTAGTCACTTTTCATCAGAATCGAGCCAGACTCACACCTAAGGCTTGACTGTACTAGCAGAGTCACGGCACACACGATATATGCTTTTTCATATCTTTCTATCAATTTCAGTGTTATTCGACACAAACTAGTCACTTTTCATCAGAATCGAACCAGGCTCACAGGTAATGCTCTATTGCACTAGCAGAGTCATGGCACACACAGTATATGCATTTTCATATGTTTCTATCAATTTCAGTGTTATTTGAAACAAACTAGTCACTTTTCATCACAATCGAGCCAGACTCACACCTCATGCTTTATTGTACTAGCAGAGTCACGGCACACACAGTATATGCATTTTCAGATGTTTCTATCAATTTCAGTGTTATTCGACACAAACTAGTCACTTTTCATCAGAATCGATGCAGATTCATCCAAAACGCTGTATTGTACCAGCAGAGTCAAGGCACACACAGTACATGCATTTTCATATGTTTCTATCAATCTCACTGTTATTGGACACAAACTAGTCACTTTTCATCAGAATCGAGAAAGACTCACACCTAATGCTTTATTATACTAGCAGAGTCACGGCACACACAGTATATGCATTTTCACGTTTCTATCAATTTCAGTGTTATTCGACACAAATTAGTCACTTTTCATCAAAATTGAGCCAGACTCACACCTAAGGCTTGACTGTACTAGCAGAGTCACAGCACATACAGTATATGCATTTTCATATGTTTCTATCAATTTCAGTGTTATTGGACACAAACTAGTCACTTTTCATCAGAATCAGTGCAGACTCATCCAAACAGCTTTATTGTTCTAACAGAGTCAGGGCACACACAGTATATGCTTTTTCATATGTTTCTATCAATTTCAGTGTTATTGGACACAAACTGCATTTTCATATGTTTCTATCAATTTCAGTGTTATTGGACACAAACTAGTCACTTTTCATTAGAATCGAGAAAGACTCACACCTAATGCTTTATTATAGTAGCAGAGTCACGGCACACACAGTATATGCATTTTCACATTTCTATCAATTTCAGTGTTATTCGACACAAACTAGTGACTTTTCATCAAAATTGAGCCAGACTCACAACTAAGGCTTGACTGTACTAGCAGAGTGACGGCACACACAGTATATGCATTTTCATATGTTTCGATCAATTTCAGTGTTATTCGACACAAACTAGTCACTTTTCATCAGAATTGAGCCAGACTCACACCTAAGGCTTGACTGTACTAGCAGAGTCATGTCACACACGGTATATGCTTTTTCATATCTTTCAATCAATTTCAGTGTTATTCGACATAAACTAGTCACTTTTCATCAGAATCGAGCCAGACTCACACCTAAGGCTTGACTGTACTAGCAGAGTCACAGCACACATGCATGTTTCTATCAATTTCAGTGTTATTTGACACAAACTAGTCACTTTTCATCAGAATCGAGCCAGACTCTTACCTAATGCTTTATTGTACTAGCAGAGTCACGGCACACACAGTATATGCATTTTCACATGTTTCTATCAATTTCAGTGTTATATGACACAAACTAATCACTTTTCATCAGAATCGATGCAGACTCATCCAAACAGCTTTATTGTTCTAGCAGAGACAGGGCACACACGGTAAATGCATTTTCATATGTTTCTATCTATTTCAGTGTTATTGGACACAAACTAGTCACTTTTCATCAGAATCGATGCAGACTCATCCAAAACGCTCTTTTGTACTAGCAGAGTCACGGCACGCACAGTATATGCATTTTCATCTCTTTCTATCAATTTCAGTGTTATTCGACACAAACTAGTCACTTTTCATCAGAATCGAACCAGGCTCACACGTAATGCTCTATTGCACTAGCAGAGTCACGGCACACACAGTATATGCATTTTCATATGTTTCTATCAATTTCAGTGTTATTTGAAACAAACTAGTCACTTTTCATCACAATCGAGCCAGACTCACACCTCATGCTTTATTGTACTAGCAGAGTCACGGCACACACAGTATATGCATTTTCAGATGTTTCTATCAATTTCAGTGTTATTCGACACAAACTAGTCACTTTTCATCAGAATCGATGCAGATTCATCCAAAACGCTGTATTGTACCAGCAGAGTCAAGGCACACACAGTATATGCATTTTCATATGTTTCTATCAATCTCACTGTTATTGGACACAAACTAGTCACTTTTCATCAGAATCGAGAAAGACTCACACCTAATGCTTTATTATACTAGCAGAGTCACGGCACACACAGTATATGCATTTTCACGTTTCTATCAATTTCAGTGTTATTCGACACAAACTAGTCACTTTTCATCAAAATTGAGCCAGACTCACACCTAAGGCTTGACTGTACTAGCAGAGTCACAGCACATACAGTATATGCATTTTCATATGTTTCTATCAATTTCAGTGTTATTGGACACAAACTAGTCACTTTTCATCAGAATCAATGCAGACTCATCCAAACAGCTTTATTGTTCTAACAGAGTCGGCACACACAGTATATGCTTTTTCATATGTTTCTATCAATTTCAGTGTTATTGGACACAAACTGCATTTTCATATGTTTCTATCAATTTCAGTGTTATTGGACACAAACTAGTCACTTTTCATTAGAATCGAGAAAGACTCACACCTAATGCTTTATTATATTAGCAGAGTCACGGCACACACAGTATATGCATTTTCATATCTTTCTATCAATTTCAGTGTTATTCGACACAAACTAGTGACTTTTCATCAAAATTGAGCCAGACTCACAACTAAGGCTTGACTGTACTAGCAGAGTGACGGCACACACAGTATATGCATTTTCATATGTTTCGATCAATTTCAGTGTTATTCGACACAAACTAGTCACTTTTCATCAGAATTGAGCCAGACTCACACCTAAGGCTTGACTGTACTAGCAGAGTCATGTCACACACGGTATATGCTTTTTCATATCTTTCTATCAATTTCAGTGTTATTCGATATAAACTAGTCACTTTTCATCAGAATCGAGCCAGACTCACACCTAAGGCTTGACTGTACTAGCAGAGTCACAGCACACATGCATGTTTCTATCAATTTCAGTGTTATTTGACACAAAGTAGTCACTTTTCATCAGAATCGAGCCAGACTCTTACCTAATGCTTTATTGTACTAGCAGAGTCACGGCACACACAGTATATGCATTTTCACATGTTTCTATCAATTTCAGTGTTATATGACACAAACTAATCACTTTTCATCAGAATCGATGCAGACTCATCCAAACAGCTTTATTGTTCTAGCAGAGACAGGGCACACACGGTAAATGCATTTTCATATGTTTCTATCTATTTCAGTGTTATTGGACACAAACTAGTCACTTTTCATCAGAATCGATGCAGACTCATCCAAAACGCTCTTTTGTACTAGCAGAGTCACGGCACGCACAGTATATGCATTTTCATCTCTTTCTATCAATTTCAGTGTTATTAGACACAAACTAGTCACTTTTCATCAGAATCGAGAGAGACTCACACCTAATGCTTGACTGTACTAGCAGAGTCACAGCACATACAGTATATGTATTTTCATGTGTTTCTATCAATTTCAGTGTTATTGGACACAAACTAGTCACTTTTCATCAGAATCGAGAGAGACTCACACCTAATGCTTTATTGTAGTAGCAGAGTCACGGCACACACAATATATGCATTTTCACATGTTTTTATCAATTTCAGTGTTATTGGACACAAACTAATCACTTTTCATCAGAATCGATGCAGACTCATCCAAACAGCTTTATTGTTCTAACAGAGTCAGGGCACACACGGTATATGCTTTTTCATATGTTTCTATCAATTTCAGTGTTATTGGACATAATCTAGTCACTTTTCATCAGAATCGAAGCAGACTTATCCAAAACGCTCTATTGTACTAGCAGAGTCACGGCACACACAGTATATGCATTGTCATATGTTTCTATCAATTTCAGTGTTATTGGACACAAACTAGTCATTTTTCATCAGAATCGAGCCAGACTCACACCCAATGCTTTATTGTACTAGCAGAGTCACGGCACACACAGTATATGCATTTTCATATATTTCTATCAATTTCAGTTTTATTGGACACAAACTAGTCACTTTTCATCAGAATCGATGCAGACTCATCCAAACAGCTTTATTGTACTAGCAGAGTCACGGCACACACGGTATATGCTTTTTCATATGTTTCTATCAATTTCAGTGTTATTGGACACAAACTAGTCACTTTTCATCAGAATTGAGCCAGACTCACACCTAATGCTTTATTGTACTAGCAGAGTCATGGCACACACAGTATATGCATTTTCATATGTTTCTATCAATTTCAGTGTTATTCGACACAAAGTAGTCACTTTTCATCAAAATCGAGCCAGACTCACACCTAAGGCTTGACTGTACTAGCAGAGTCACGGCACACACAGTATATGCATTTTCACATGTTTCTATCAATTTCAGTGTTATTTGACACAAACTAGTCACTTTTCATCAGAATCGAGCCAGACTCACACCTAATTCTTATTTGTACTAGCAGAGTCACGGCACACACAGTATATGCATTTTCACATATTTTTATCAATTTCAGTGTTATTCGACACAAAGTAGTCACTTTTCATCAGAATCGAGCCAGACTCACACCTAATGCTTTATTGTACTAGCAGAGTCACGGCACACACAGTGTATGCATTTTCTGATGTTTCTATCAATTTCAGTGTTATTCGACACAAACTAGTCACTTTTCATCAGAATCGATGCAGATTCATCCAAAACGCTGTATTGTACTAGCAGAGTCACGGCACACACTGTATATGCATTTTCATATGTTTCTTTCAATTTCAGTGTTATTGGACACAAACTAATCACTTTTCATCAGAATCGATGCAGACTCATCCAAACAGCTTTATTGTACTAGTAGAGTCACGGCACACACAGTATATGCATTTTCATATGTTTCTATCAATTTCAGTGTTATTCGACACAAACTAGTCACTTTTCATCAAAATCGAGCCAGACTCACACCTAAGGCTTGACTGTACTAGCAGAGTCACGGCACACACAGTATATGCATTTTCATATATTTCGATCAATTTCAGTGTTATTCGACACAAACTAGTCACTTTTCATCAGAATCGAGCCAGACTCACACCTAAGGCTTGACTGTACTAGCAGAGTCACGGCACACACGGTATATGCTTTTTCATATCTTTCTATCAATTTCAGTGTTATTCGACACAAACTAGTCACTTTTCATCAGAATCGAACCAGGCTCACACGTAATGCTCTATTGCACTAGCAGAGTCACGGCACACACAGTATATGCATTTTCATATGTTTCTATCAATTTCAGTGTTATTTGAAACAAACTAGTCACTTTTCATCACAATCGAGCCAGACTCACACCTCATGCTTTATTGTACTAGCAGAGTCACGGCACACACAGTATATGCATTTTCAGATGTTTCTATCAATTTCAGTGTTATTCCACACAAACTAGTCACTTTTCATCAGAATCGATGCAGATTCATCCAAAACGCTGTATTGTACCAACAGAGTCAAGGCACACACAGTATATGCATTTTCATATGTTTCTATCAATCTCACTGTTATTGGACACAAACTAGTCACTTTTCAGCAGAATCGAGAAAGACTCACACCTAATGCTTTATTATACTAGCAGAGTCACGGCACACACAGTATATGCATTTTCACGTTTCTATCAATTTCAGTGTTATTCGACACAAACTAGTCACTTTTCATCAAAATTGAGCCAGACTCACACCTAAGGCTTGACTGTACTAGCAGAGTCACAGCACATACAGTATATGCATTTTCATATGTTTCTATCAATTTCAGTGTTATTGGACACAAACTAGTCACTTTTCATCAGAATCAATGCAGACTCATCCAAACAGCTTTATTGTTCTAACAGAGTCAGGGCACACACAGTATATGCTTTTTCATATGTTTCTATCAATTTCAGTGTTATTGGACACAAACTGCATTTTCATATGTTTCTATCAATTTCAGTGTTATTGGACACAAACTAGTCACTTTTCATTAGAATCGAGAAAGACTCACACCTAATGCTTTATTATAGTAGCAGAGTCACGGCACACACAGTATATGCATTTTCACATTTCTATCAATTTCAGTGTTATTCGACACAAACTAGTGACTTTTCATCAAAATTGAGCCAGACTCACAACTAAGGCTTGACTGTACTAGCAGAGTGACGGCACACACAGTATATGCATTTTCATATGTTTCGATCAATTTCAGTGTTATTCGACACAAACTAGTCACTTTTCATCAGAATTGAGCCAGACTCACACCTTAGGCTTGACTGTACTAGCAGAGTCATGTCACACACGGTATATGCTTTTTCATATCTTTCTATCAATTTCAGTGTTATTCGACACAAACTAGTCACTTTTCATCAGAATCGAACCAGGCTCACACGTAATGCTCTATTGCACTAGCAGAGTCATGGCACACACAGTATATGCATTTTCATATGTTTCTATCAATTTCAGTGTTATTTGAAACAAACTAGTCACTTTTCATCACAATCGAGCCAGATTCACACCTCATGCTTTATTGTACTAGCAGAGTCACGGCACACACAGTATATGCATTTTCAGATGTTTCTATCAATTTCAGTGTTATTCGACACAAACTAGTCACTTTTCATCAGAATCGATGCAGATTCATCCAAAACGCTGTATTGTACCAGCAGAGTCAAGGCACACACAGTACATGCATTTTCATATGTTTCTATCAATTTCACTGTTATTGGACACAAACTAGTCACTTTTCATCAGAATCGAGAAAGACTCACACCTAATGCTTTATTATACTAGCAGAGTCACGGCACACACAGTATATGCATTTTCACGTTTCTATCAATTTCAGTGTTATTCGACACAAATTAGTCACTTTTCATCAAAATTGAGCCAGACTCACACCTAAGGCTTGACTGTACTAGCAGAGTCACAGCACATACAGTATATGCATTTTCATATGTTTCTATCAATTTCAGTGTTATTGGACACAAACTAGTCACTTTTCATCAGAATCAGTGCAGACTCATCCAAACAGCTTTATTGTTCTAACAGAGTCAGGGCACACACAGTATATGCTTTTTCATATGTTTCTATCAATTTCAGTGTTATTGGACACAAACTGCATTTTCATATGTTTCTATCAATTTCAGTGTTATTGGACACAAACTAGTCACTTTTCATTAGAATCGAGAAAGACTCACACCTAATGCTTTATTATAGTAGCAGAGTCACGGCACACACAGTATATGCATTTTCACATTTCTATCAATTTCAGTGTTATTCGACACAAACTAGTGACTTTTCATCAAAATTGAGCCAGACTCACAACTAAGGCTTGACTGTACTAGCAGAGTGACGGCACACACAGTATATGCATTTTCATATGTTTCGATCAATTTCAGTGTTATTCGACACAAACTAGTCACTTTTCATCAGAATTGAGCCAGACTCACACCTTAGGCTTGACTGTACTAGCAGAGTCATGTCACACACGGTATATGCTTTTTCATATGTTTCTATCAATTTCAGTGTTATTCGACATAAACTAGTCACTTTTCATCAGAATCGAGCCAGACTCTTACCTAATGCTTTATTGTACTAGCAGAGTCACGGCACACACAGTATATGCATTTTCACATGTTTCTATCAATTTCAGTGTTATATGACACAAACTAATCACTTTTCATCAGAATCGATGCAGACTCATCCAAACAGCTTTATTGTTCTAGCAGAGACAGGGCACACACGGTAAATGCATTTTCATATGTTTCTATCTATTTCAGTGTTATTGGACACAAACTAGTCACTTTTCATCAGAATCGATGCAGACTCATCCAAAACGCTCTATTGTACTAGCAGAGTCACGGCACGCACAGTATATGCATTTTCATCTCTTTCTATCAATTTCAGTGTTATTAGACACAAACTAGTCACTTTTCATCAGAATCGAGAGAGACTCACACCTAATGCTTGACTGTACTAGCAGAGTCACAGCACATACAGTATATGTATTTTCATGTGTTTCTATCAATTTCAGTGTTATTGGACACAAACTAGTCACTTTTCATCAGAATCGAGAGAGACTCACACCTAATGCTTTATTGTAGTAGCAGAGTCACGGCACACACAATATATGCATTTTCACATGTTTTTATCAATTTCAGTGTTATTGGACACAAACTAATCACTTTTCATCAGAATCGATGCAGACTCATCCAAACAGCTTTATTGTTCTAACAGAGTCAGGGCACACACGGTATATGCTTTTTCATATGTTTCTATCAATTTCAGTGTTATTGGACACAAACTAGTCACTTTTCATCAGAATTGAGCCAGACTCACACCTAATGCTTTATTGTACTAGCAGAGTCACGGCACACACAGTATATGCATTTTCATATGTTTCTATCAATTTCAGTGTTATTCGACACAAAGTAGTCACTTTTCATCAAAATCGAGCCAGACTCACACCTAAGGCTTGACTGTACTAGCAGAGTCACGGCACACACAGTATATGCATTTTCACATGTTTCTATCAATTTCAGTGTTATTTGACACAAACTAGTCACTTTTCATCAGAATCGAGCCAGACTCACACCTAATTCTTATTTGTACTAGCAGAGTCACGGCACACACAGTATATGCATTTTCACATATTTTTATCAATTTCAGTGTTATTCGACACAAAGTAGTCACTTTTCATCAGAATCGAGCCAGACTCACACCTAATGCTTTATTGTACTAGCAGAGTCACGGCACACACAGTGTATGCATTTTCTGATGTTTCTATCAATTTCAGTGTTATTCGACACAAACTAGTCACTTTTCATCAGAATCGATGCAGATTCATCCAAAACGCTGTATTGTACTAGCAGAGTCACGGCACACACTGTATATGCATTTTCATATGTTTCTTTCAATTTCAGTGTTATTGGACACAAACTAATCACTTTTCATCAGAATCGATGCAGACTCATCCAAACAGCTTTATTGTACTAGTAGAGTCACGGCACACACAGTATATGCATTTTCATATGTTTCTATCAATTTCAGTGTTATTCGACACAAACTAGTCACTTTTCATCAAAATCGAGCCAGACTCACACCTAAGGCTTGACTGTACTAGCAGAGTCACGGCACACACAGTATATGCATTTTCATATATTTCGATCAATTTCAGTGTTATTCGACACAAACTAGTCACTTTTCATCAGAATCGAGCCAGACTCACACCTAAGGCTTGACTGTACTAGCAGAGTCACGGCACACACGGTATATGCTTTTTCATATCTTTCTATCAATTTCAGTGTTATTCGACACAAACTAGTCACTTTTCATCAGAATCGAACCAGGCTCACACGTAATGCTCTATTGCACTAGCAGAGTCACGGCACACACAGTATGTGCATTTTCATATGTTTCTATCAATTTCAGTGTTATTTGAAACAAACTAGTCACTTTTCATCACAATCGAGCCAGACTCACACCTCATGCTTTATTGTACTAGCAGAGTCACGGCACACACAGTATATGCATTTTCAGATGTTTCTATCAATTTCAGTGTTATTCCACACAAACTAGTCACTTTTCATCAGAATCGATGCAGATTCATCCAAAACGCTGTATTGTACCAACAGAGTCAAGGCACACACAGTATATGCATTTTCATATGTTTCTATCAATCTCACTGTTATTGGACACAAACTAGTCACTTTTCATCAGAATCGAGAAAGACTCACACCTAATGCTTTATTATACTAGCAGAGTCACGGCACACACAGTATATGCATTTTCACGTTTCTATCAATTTCAGTGTTATTCGACACAAACTAGTCACTTTTCATCAAAATTGAGCCAGACTCACACCTAAGGCTTGACTGTACTAGCAGAGTCACAGCACATACAGTATATGCATTTTCATATGTTTCTATCAATTTCAGTGTTATTGGACACAAACTAGTCACTTTTCATCAGAATCAATGCAGACTCATCCAAACAGCTTTATTGTTCTAACAGAGTCAGGGCACACACAGTATATGCTTTTTCATATGTTTCTATCAATTTCAGTGTTATTGGACACAAACTGCATTTTCATATGTTTCTATCAATTTCAGTGTTATTGGACACAAACTAGTCACTTTTCATTAGAATCGAGAAAGACTCACACCTAATGCTTTATTATAGTAGCAGAGTCACGGCACACACAGTATATGCATTTTCACATTTCTATCAATTTCAGTGTTATTCGACACAAACTAGTGACTTTTCATCAAAATTGAGCCAGACTCACAACTAAGGCTTGACTGTACTAGCAGAGTGACGGCACACACAGTATATGCATTTTCATATGTTTCGATCAATTTCAGTGTTATTCGACACAAACTAGTCACTTTTCATCAGAATTGAGCCAGACTCACACCTTAGGCTTGACTGTACTAGCAGAGTCATGTCACACACGGTATATGCTTTTTCATATGTTTCTATCAATTTCAGTGTTATTCGACATAAACTAGTCACTTTTCATCAGAATCGAGCCAGACTCACACCTAAGGCTTGACTGTACTAGCAGAGTCACAGCACACATGCATGTTTCTATCAATTTCAGTGTTATTTGACACAAACTAGTCACTTTTCATCAGAATCGAGCCAGACTCTTACCTAATGCTTTATTGTACTAGCAGAGTCACGGCACACACAGTATATGCATTTTCACATGTTTCTATCAATTTCAGTGTTATATGACACAAACTAATCACTTTTCATCAGAATCGATGCAGACTCATCCAAACAGCTTTATTGTTCTAGCAGAGACAGGGCACACACGGTAAATGCATTTTCATATGTTTCTATCTATTTCAGTGTTATTGGACACAAACTAGTCACTTTTCATCAGAATCGATGCAGACTCATCCAAAACGCTCTATTGTACTAGCAGAGTCACGGCACGCACAGTATATGCATTTTCATCTCTTTCTATCAATTTCAGTGTTATTAGACACAAACTAGTCACTTTTCATCAGAATCGAGAGAGACTCACACCTAATGCTTGACTGTACTAGCAGAGTCACAGCACATACAGTATATGTATTTTCATGTGTTTCTATCAATTTCAGTGTTATTGGACACAAACTAGTCACTTTTCATCAGAATCGAGAGAGACTCACACCTAATGCTTTATTGTAGTAGCAGAGTCACGGCACACACAATATATGCATTTTCACATGTTTTTATCAATTTCAGTGTTATTGGACACAAACTAATCACTTTTCATCAGAATCGATGCAGACTCATCCAAACAGCTTTATTGTTCTAACAGAGTCAGGGCACACACGGTATATGCTTTTTCATATGTTTCTATCAATTTCAGTGTTATTGGACATAATCTAGTCACTTTTCATCAGAATCGAAGCAGACTTATCCAAAACGCTCTATTGTACTAGCAGAGTCACGGCACACACAGTATATGCATTGTCATATGTTTCTATCAATTTCAGTGTTATTGGACACAAACTAGTCATTTTTCATCAGAATCGAGCCAGACTCACACCTAATGCTTTATTGTACTAGCAGAGTCACGGCACACACAGTATATGCATTTTCATATGTTTCTATCAATTTCAGTTTTATTGGACACAAACTAGTCACTTTTCATCAGAATCGATGCAGACTCATCCAAACAGCTTTATTGTACTAGCAGAGTCACGGCACACACGGTATATGCTTTTTCATATGTTTCTATCAATTTCAGTGTTATTGGACACAAACTAGTCACTTTTCATCAGAATTGAGCCAGACTCACACCTAATGCTTTATTGTACTAGCAGAGTCACGGCACACACAGTATATGCATTTTCATATGTTTCTATCAATTTCAGTGTTATTCGACACAAAGTAGTCACTTTTCATCAAAATCGAGCCAGACTCACACCTAAGGCTTGACTGTACTAGCAGAGTCACGGCACACACAGTATATGCATTTTCATATGTTTCGATCAATTTCAGTGTTATTCGACACAAACTAGTCAATTTTCATCAGAATCGAGCCAGACTCACACCTAAGGCTTGACTGTACTAGCAGAGTCACGGCACACACGGTATATGCTTTTTCATATCTTTCTATCAATTTCAGTGTTATTCGACACAAACTAGTCACTTTTCATCAGAATCGAACCAGGCTCACACGTAATGCTCTATTGCACTAGCAGAGTCACAGCACACACAGTATATGCATTTTCATATATTTCTATCAATTTCAGTGTTATTTGACACAAACTAGTCACTTTTCATCAGAATCGAGCCAGACTCACACCTAATTCTTATTTGTACTAGCAGAGTCACGGCACACACAGTATATGCATTTTCACATATTTTTATCAATTTCAGTTTTATTCGACACAAAGTAGTCACTTTTCATCAGAATCGAGCCAGACTCACACCTAATGCTTTATTGTACTAGCAGAGTCACGGCACACACAGTATATGCATTTTCAGATGTTTCTATCAATTTCAGTGTTATTCGACACAAACTAGTCACTTTTCATCAGAATCGATGCAGATTCATCCAAAACGCTGTATTGTACTAGCAGAGTCAAGGCACACACAGTATATGCATTTTCATATGTTTCTATCAATCTCAGTGTTATTGGACAGAAACTAGTCACTTTTCATCAGAATCGAGAAAGACTCACACCTAATGCGTTATTATACGAGCAGAGTCACGGCACACACAGTATATGCATTTTCACGTTTCTATCAATTTCAGTGTTATTTGACACAAACTAGTCACTTTTCATCAAAATTGAGCCAGACTCACACCTAAGGCTTGACTGTACTAGCAGAGTCACGGCACATACAGTATATGCATTTTCATATGTTTCTATCAATTTCAGTGTTATTGGACACAAACTAGTCACTTTTCATCAGAATCGAGAGAGACTCTTACCTAATGCTTTATTGTAGTAGCTGAGTCACGGCACACACAGTATATGCATTTTCACATGTTTCTATCAATTTCAGTGTTATTCGACACAAACTAATCACTTTTCATCAGAATCGATGCAGACTCATCCAAACAGCTTTATTGTTCTAACAGAGCCAGGGCACACACGGTATATGCTTTTTCATATGTTTTTATCAATTTCAGTGTTATTGGACACAAACTAGTCACTTTTCATCAGAATCGAGAAAGACTCACACCTAATGCTTTATTAGAATAGCAGAGTCACGGCACACAAAGTATATGCATTTTCATATGTTTCGATCAATTTCAGTGTTATTCGACACAAACTAGTCACTTTTCATCAGAATTGAGCCAGACTCACATCTAAGGCTTGACTGTACTAGCAGAGTCACGGCACACACGGTCTATGCTTTTTCATATCTTTCTATCAATTTCAGTGTTATTCGACACAAACTAGTCACTTTTCATCAGAATCGAACCAGGCTCACACGTAATGCTATATTGCACTAGCAGAGTCACGGCACACACAGTATATGCATTTTCATCTCTTTCTATCAATTTCAGTGTTATTCGACACAAACTAGTCACTTTTCATCAGAATCAATGCAGACTCATCCAAAACACTCTATTGTACTAGCAGAGTCGCGGCACACACAGTATATGCATTTTCATCTCTTTCTATCAATTTCAGTGTTATTCGACACAAACTAGTCACTTTTCATCAGAATCGAGAAAGACTCATACCTAATGCTTTATTATAGTAGCAGAGTGACGGCACACACAGTATATGCATTGTCACGTTTCTATCAATTTCAGTGTTATTCGACACAAACTAGTCACTTTTCATCAAAATTGAGCCAGACTCACACCTAAGGCTTGACTGTACTAGCAGAGTCACAGCACATACAGTATATGCATTTTCATATGTTTCTATCAATTTCAGTGTTATTGGACACAAACTAGTCACTTTTCATTAGAATCGAGAAAGACTCACACCTAATGCTTTATTATAGTAGCAGAGTCACGGCACACACAGTATATGCATTTTCACATTTCTATCAATTTCAGTGTTATTCGACACAAACTAGTGACTTTTCATCAAAATTGAGCCAGACTCACAACTAAGGCTTGACTGTACTAGCAGAGTGACGGCACACACAGTATATGCATTTTCATATGTTTCGATCAATTTCAGTGTTATTCGACACAAACTAGTCACTTTTCATCAGAATTGAGCCAGACTCACACCTTAGGCTTGACTGTACTAGCAGAGTCATGTCACACACGGTATATGCTTTTTCATATGTTTCTATCAATTTCAGTGTTATTCGACATAAACTAGTCACTTTTCATCAGAATCGAGCCAGACTCACACCTAAGGCTTGACTGTACTAGCAGAGTCACAGCACACATGCATGTTTCTATCAATTTCAGTGTTATTTGACACAAACTAGTCACTTTTCATCAGAATCGAGCCAGACTCTTACCTAATGCTTTATTGTACTAGCAGAGTCACGGCACACACAGTATATGCATTTTCACATGTTTCTATCAATTTCAGTGTTATATGACACAAACTAGTCACTTTTCATCAGAATCGATGCAGACTCATCCAAAACGCTCTATTGTACTAGCAGAGTCACGGCACGCACAGTATATGCATTTTCATCTCTTTCTATCAATTTCAGTGTTATTAGACACAAACTAGTCACTTTTCATCAGAATCGAGAGAGACTCACACCTAATGCTTGACTGTACTAGCAGAGTCACAGCACATACAGTATATGTATTTTCATGTGTTTCTATCAATTTCAGTGTTATTGGACACAAACTAGTCACTTTTCATCAGAATCGAGAGAGACTCACACCTAATGCTTTATTGTAGTAGCAGAGTCACGGCACACACAATATATGCATTTTCACATGTTTTTATCAATTTCAGTGTTATTGGACACAAACTAATCACTTTTCATCAGAATCGATGCAGACTCATCCAAACAGCTTTATTGTTCTAACAGAGTCAGGGCACACACGGTATATGCTTTTTCATATGTTTCTATCAATTTCAGTGTTATTGGACATAATCTAGTCACTTTTCATCAGAATCGAAGCAGACTTATCCAAAACGCTCTATTGTACTAGCAGAGTCACGGCACACACAGTATATGCATTGTCATATGTTTCTATCAATTTCAGTGTTATTGGACACAAACTAGTCATTTTTCATCAGAATCGAGCCAGACTCACACCTAATGCTTTATTGTACTAGCAGAGTCACGGCACACACAGTATATGCATTTTCATATGTTTCTATCAATTTCAGTTTTATTGGACACAAACTAGTCACTTTTCATCAGAATCGATGCAGACTCATCCAAACAGCTTTATTGTACTAGCAGAGTCACGGCACACACGGTATATGCTTTTTCATATGTTTCTATCAATTTCAGTGTTATTGGACACAAACTAGTCACTTTTCATCAGAATTGAGCCAGACTCACACCTAATGCTTTATTGTACTAGCAGAGTCACGGCACACACAGTATATGCATTTTCATATGTTTCTATCAATTTCAGTGTTATTCGACACAAAGTAGTCACTTTTCATCAAAATCGAGCCAGACTCACACCTAAGGCTTGACTGTACTAGCAGAGTCACGGCACACACAGTATATGCATTTTCATATGTTTCGATCAATTTCAGTGTTATTCGACACAAACTAGTCAATTTTCATCAGAATCGAGCCAGACTCACACCTAAGGCTTGACTGTACTAGCAGAGTCACGGCACACACGGTATATGCTTTTTCATATCTTTCTATCAATTTCAGTGTTATTCGACACAAACTAGTCACTTTTCATCAGAATCGAACCAGGCTCACACGTAATGCTCTATTGCACTAGCAGAGTCACAGCACACACAGTATATGCATTTTCATATATTTCTATCAATTTCAGTGTTATTTGACACAAACTAGTCACTTTTCATCAGAATCGAGCCAGACTCACACCTAATTCTTATTTGTACTAGCAGAGTCACGGCACACACAGTATATGCATTTTCACATATTTTTATCAATTTCAGTTTTATTCGACACAAAGTAGTCACTTTTCATCAGAATCGAGCCAGACTCACACCTAATGCTTTATTGTACTAGCAGAGTCACGGCACACACAGTATATGCATTTTCAGATGTTTCTATCAATTTCAGTGTTATTCGACACAAACTAGTCACTTTTCATCAGAATCGATGCAGATTCATCCAAAACGCTGTATTGTACTAGCAGAGTCAAGGCACACACAGTATATGCATTTTCATATGTTTCTATCAATCTCAGTGTTATTGGACAGAAACTAGTCACTTTTCATCAGAATCGAGAAAGACTCACACCTAATGCGTTATTATACTAGCAGAGTCACGGCACACACAGTATATGCATTTTCACGTTTCTATCAATTTCAGTGTTATTTGACACAAACTAGTCACTTTTCATCAAAATTGAGCCAGACTCACACCTAAGGCTTGACTGTACTAGCAGAGTCACGGCACATACAGTATATGCATTTTCATATGTTTCTATCAATTTCAGTGTTATTGGACACAAACTAGTCACTTTTCATCAGAATCGAGAGAGACTCTTACCTAATGCTTTATTGTAGTAGCTGAGTCACGGCACACACAGTATATGCATTTTCACATGTTTCTATCAATTTCAGTGTTATTCGACACAAACTAATCACTTTTCATCAGAATCGATGCAGACTCATCCAAACAGCTTTATTGTTCTAACAGAGCCAGGGCACACACGGTATATGCTTTTTCATATGTTTTTATCAATTTCAGTGTTATTGGACACAAACTAGTCACTTTTCATCAGAATCGAGAAAGACTCACACCTAATGCTTTATTAGAATAGCAGAGTCACGGCACACAAAGTATATGCATTTTCATATGTTTCGATCAATTTCAGTGTTATTCGACACAAACTAGTCACTTTTCATCAGAATTGAGCCAGACTCACATCTAAGGCTTGACTGTACTAGCAGAGTCACGGCACACACGGTCTATGCTTTTTCATATCTTTCTATCAATTTCAGTGTTATTCGACACAAACTAGTCACTTTTCATCAGAATCGAACCAGGCTCACACGTAATGCTATATTGCACTAGCAGAGTCACGGCACACACAGTATATGCATTTTCATCTCTCTCTATCAATTTCAGTGTTATTCGACACAAACTAGTCACTTTTCATCAGAATCAATGCAGACTCATCCAAAACACTCTATTGTACTAGCAGAGTCGCGGCACACACAGTATATGCATTTTCATCTCTTTCTATCAATTTCAGTGTTATTCGACACAAACTAGTCACTTTTCATCAAAATCGAGAAAGACTCATACCTAATGCTTTATTATACTAGCAGAGTGACGGCACACACAGTATATGCATTGTCACGTTTCTATCAATTTCAGTGTTATTCGACACAAACTAGTCACTTTTCATCAAAATTGAGCCAGACTCACACCTAAGGCTTGACTGTACTAGCAGAGTCACAGCACATACAGTATATGCATTTTCATATGTTTCTATCAATTTCAGTGTTATTGGACACAAACTAGTCACTTTTCATCAGAATTGATGCAGACTCATCCAAACAGCTTTATTGTTCTAACAGAGTCAGGGCACACACGGTATATGCTTTTTCACATGTTTCTATCAATTTCAGTGTTATTGGACACAAACTGCATTTTCATATGTTTCTATCAATTTCAGTGTTATTGGACATAATCTAGTCACTTTTCATCAGAATCGAAGCAGACTTATCCAAAACGCTCTATTGTACTAGCAGAGTCACGGCACACACAGTATATGCATTGTCATATGTTTCTATCAATTTCAGTGTTATTGGACACAAACTAGTCATTTTTCATCAGAATCGAGCCAGACTCACACCTAATGCTTTATTGTACTAGCAGAGTCACGGCACACACAGTATATGCATTTTCATATGTTTCTATCAATTTCAGTTTTATTGGACACAAACTAGTCACTTTTCATCAGAATCGATCCAGATTCATCCAAAACGCTGTATTGTACTAGCAGAGTCAAGGCACACACAGTATATGCATTTTCATATGTTTCTATCAATCTCAGTGTTATTGGACAGAAACTAGTCACTTTTCATCAGAATCGAGAAAGACTCACACCTAATGCGTTATTATACTAGCAGAGTCACGGCACACACAGTATATGCATTTTCACGTTTCTATCAATTTCAGTGTTATTTGACACAAACTAGTCACTTTTCATCAAAATTGAGCCAGACTCACACCTAAGGCTTGACTGTACTAGCAGAGTCACGGCACATACAGTATATGCATTTTCATATGTTTCTATCAATTTCAGTGTTATTGGACACAAACTAGTCACTTTTCATCAGAATCGAGAGAGACTCTTACCTAATGCTTTATTGTAGTAGCTGAGTCACGGCACACACAGTATATGCATTTTCACATGTTTCTATCAATTTCAGTGTTATTCGACACAAACTAATCACTTTTCATCAGAATCGATGCAGACTCATCCAAACAGCTTTATTGTTCTAACAGAGCCAGGGCACACACGGTATATGCTTTTTCATATGTTTCTATCAATTTCAGTGTTATTGGACACAAACTGCATTTTCATATGTTTCTATCAATTTCAGTGTTATTGGACACAAACTAGTCACTTTTCATCAGAATCGAGAAAGACTCACACCTAATGCTTTATTAGAATAGCAGAGTCACGGCACACAAAGTATATGCATTTTCATATGTTTCGATCAATTTCAGTGTTATTCGACACAAACTAGTCACTTTTCATCAGAATTGAGCCAGACTCACACCTAAGGCTTGACTGTACTAGCAGAGTCACGGCACAAACGGTCTATGCTTTTTCATATCTTTCTATCAATTTCAGTGTTATTCGACACAAACTAGTCACTTTTCATCAGAATCGAACCAGGCTCACACGTAATGCTATATTGCACTAGCAGAGTCACGGCACACACAGTATATGCATTTTCATCTCTTTCTATCAATTTCAGTGTTATTCGACACAAACTAGTCACTTTTCATCAGAATCAATGCAGACTCATCCAAAACACTCTATTGTACTAGCAGAGTCGCGGCACACACAGTATATGCATTTTCATCTCTTTCTATCAATTTCAGTGTTATTCGACACAAACTAGTCACTTTTCATCAGAATCGAGAAAGACTCATACCTAATGCTTTATTATACTAGCAGAGTGACGGCACACACAGTATATGCATTGTCACGTTTCTATCAATTTCAGTGTTATTCGACACAAACTAGTCACTTTTCATCAAAATTGAGCCAGACTCACACCTAAGGCTTGACTGTACTAGCAGAGTCACAGCACATACAGTATATGCATTTTCATATGTTTCTATCAATTTCAGTGTTATTGGACACAAACTAGTCACTTTTCATCAGAATTGATGCAGACTCATCCAAACAGCTTTATTGTTCTAACAGAGTCAGGGCACACACGGTATATGCTTTTTCACATGTTTCTATCAATTTCAGTGTTATTGGACACAAACTGCATTTTCATATGTTTCTATCAATTTCAGTGTTATTCGACACAAACTAGTCACTTTTCATCAGAATCGAGCCAGACTCACAACTAAGGCTTGACTGTACTAGCAGAGTCACAGCACACATGCATGTTTCTATCAATTTCAGTGTTATTTGACACAAACTAGTCAATTTTCATCAGAATCGAGCCAGACTCTTACCTAATGCTTTATTGTAGTAGCAGAGTCACGGCACACACAGTATATGCATTTTCACATGTTTCTATCAATTTCAGTGTTATATGACACAAACTAATCACTTTTCATCAGAATCGATGCAGACTCATCCAAACAGCTTTATTGTTATACCAGAGACAGGGCACACACGGTAAATGCATTTTCATATGTTTCTATCAATTTCAGTGTTATTGGACACAAACTAGTCACTTTTCATCAGAATCGAAGCAGACTAATCCAAAACGCTCTATTGTACTAGCAGAGTCACGGCACATACAGTATATGCATTTTCATATGTTTCTATCAATTTCAGTGTTATTGGACACAAACTAGTCACTTTTCATCAGAATCGATGCAGACTCATCCAAAACGCTCTATTGTACTAGCAGAGTCACGGCACGCACAGTATATGCATTTTCATCTCTTTCTATCAATTTCAGTGTTATTCGACACAAACTAGTCACTTTTCATCAGAATCGAGAGAGACTCACACCTAATGCTTGACTGTACTAGCAGAGTCACAGCACATACAGTATATGTATTTTCATATGTTTCTATCAATTTCAGTGTTATTGGACACAAACTAGTCACTTTTCATCAGAATCGAGAGAGACTCACACCTAATGCTTTATTGTAGTAGCAGAGTCACGGCACACACAATATATGCATTTTCACATGTTTTTATCAATTTCAGTGTTATTGGACACAAACTAATCACTTTTCATCAGAATCGATGCAGACTCATCCAAACAGCTTTATTGTTCTAACAGAGTCAGGGCACACACGGTATATGCTTTTTCATATGTTTCTATCAATTTCAGTGTTATTGGACATAATATAGTCACTTTTCATCAGAATCGAAGCAGACTTATCCAAAACGCTCTATTGTACTAGCAGAGTCACGGCACACACAGTATATGCATTGTCATATGTTTCTATCAATTTCAGTGTTATTCGACACAAAGTAGTCACTTTTCATCAAAATCGAGCCAGACTCACACCTAAGGCTTTATTGTACTAGCAGAGTCACGGCACACACAGTATATTCATTTTCATATGTTTCTATCAATTTCAGTTTTATTGGACACAAACTAGTCACTTTTCATCAGAATCGATGCAGACTCATCCAAACAGCTTTATTGTACTAGCAGAGTCACGGCACACACGGTATATGCTTTTTCATATGTTTCTATCAATTTCAGTGTTATTGGACACAAACTAGTCACTTTTCATCAGAATCGAGCCAGACTCTTACCTAATGCTTTATTGTACTAGCAGAGTCACGGCACACACAGTATATGCATTTTCACATGTTTCTATCAATTTCAGTGTTATATGACACAAACTAATCACTTTTCATCAGAATCGATGCAGACTCATCCAAACAGCTTTATTGTTCTAGCAGAGACAGGGCACACACGGTAAATGCATTTTCATATGTTTCTATCTATTTCAGTGTTATTGGACACAAACTAGTCACTTTTCATCAGAATCGATGCAGACTCATCCAAAACGCTCTTTTGTACTAGCAGAGTCACGGCACGCACAGTATATGCATTTTCATCTCTTTCTATCAATTTCAGTGTTATTAGACACAAACTAGTCACTTTTCATCAGAATCGAGAGAGACTCACACCTAATGCTTGACTGTACTAGCAGAGTCACAGCACATACAGTATATGTATTTTCATGTGTTTCTATCAATTTCAGTGTTATTGGACACATACTAGTCACTTTTCATCAGAATCGAGAGAGACTCACACCTAATGCTTTATTGTAGTAGCAGAGTCACGGCACACACAATATATGCATTTTCACATGTTTTTATCAATTTCAGTGTTATTGGACACAAACTAATCACTTTTCATCAGAATCGATGCAGACTCATCCAAACAGCTTTATTGTTCTAACAGAGTCAGGGCACACACGGTATATGCTTTTTCATATGTTTCTATCAATTTCAGTGTTATTGGACATAATCTAGTCACTTTTCATCAGAATCAAAGCAGACTTATCCAAAACGCTCTATTGTACTAGCAGAGTCACGGCACACACAGTATATGCATTGTCATATGTTTCTATCAATTTCAGTGTTATTGGACACAAACTAGTCATTTTTCATCAGAATCGAGCCAGACTCACACCTAATGCTTTATTGTACTAGCAGAGTCACGGCACACACAGTATATGCATTTTCATATGTTTCTATCAATTTCAGTTTTATTGGACACAAACTAGTCACTTTTCATCAGAATCGATGCAGACTCATCCAAACAGCTTTATTGTACTAGCAGAGTCACGGCACACACGGTATATGCTTTTTCATATGTTTCTATCAATTTCAGTGTTATTGGACACAAACTAGTCACTTTTCATCAGAATTGAGCCAGACTCATACCTAATGCTTTATTGTACTAACAGAGTCACGGCACACACAGTATATGCATTTTCATATGTTTCTATCAATTTCAGTGTTATTCGACACAAAGTAGTCACTTTTCATCAAAATCGAGCCAGACTCACACCTAAGGCTTGACTGTACTAGCAGAGTCACGGCACACACAGTATATGCATTTTCATATGTTTCTATCAATTTCAGTGTTATTCGACACAAACTAGTCACTTTTCATCAGAATCGATGCAGATTCATCCAAAACGCTGTATTGTACTAGCAGAGTCACGGCACACACTGTATATGCATTTTCATATGTTTCTTTCAATTTCAGTGTTATTGGACACAAACTAATCACTTTTCATCAGAATCGATGCAGGCTCATCCAAACAGCTTTATTGTACTAGTAGAGTCACGGCACACACAGTATAGGCATTTTCATATGTTTCTATCAATTTCAGTGTTATTCGACACAAACTAGTCACTTTTCATCAAAATCGAGCCAGACTCACACCTAAGGCTTGACTGTACTAGCAGAATCACGGCACACACAGTATATGCATTTTCATATATTTCGATCAATTTCAGTGTTATTCGACACAAACTAGTCACTTTTCATCAGAATCGAGCCAGACTCACACCTAAGGCTTGACTGTACTAGCAGAGTCACGGCACACACGGTATATGCTTTTTCATATCTTTCTATCAATTTCAGTGTTATTCGACACAAACTAGTCACTTTTCATCAGAATCGAACCAGGCTCACACGTAATGCTCTATTGCACTAGCAGAGTCACGGCACACACAGTATATGCATTTTCATATGTTTCTATCAATTTCAGTGTTATTTGAAACAAACTAGTCACTTTTCATAACAATCGAGCCAGACTCACACCTCATGCTTTATTGTACTAGCAGAGTCACGGCACACACAGTATATGCATTTTCAGATGTTTCTATCAATTTCAGTGTTATTCGACACAAACTAGTCACTTTTCATCAGAATCGATGCAGATTCATCCAAAACGCTGTATTGTACCAGCAGAGTCAAGGCACACACAGTATATGCATTTTCATATGTTTCTATCAATCTCACTGTTATTGGACACAAACTAGTCACTTTTCATCAGAATCGAGAAAGACTCACACCTAATGCTTTATTATACTAGCAGAGTCACGGCACACACAGTATATGCATTTTCACGTTTCTATCAATTTCAGTGTTATTCGACACAAACTAGTCACTTTTCATCAAAATTGAGCCAGACTCACACCTAAGGCTTGACTGTACTAGCAGAGTCACAGCACATACAGTATATGCATTTTCATATGTTTCTATCAATTTCAGTGTTATTGGACACAAACTAGTCACTTTTCATCAGAATCAATGCAGACTCATCCAAACAGCTTTATTGTTCTAACAGAGTCAGGGCACACACAGTATATGCTTTTTCATATGTTTCTATCAATTTCAGTGTTATTGGACACAAACTGCATTTTCATATGTTTCTATCAATTTCAGTGTTATTGGACACAAACTAGTCACTTTTCATTAGAATCGAGAAAGACTCACACCTAATGCTTTATTATAGTAGCAGAGTCACGGCACACACAGTATATGCATTTTCACATTTCTATCAATTTCAGTGTTATTCGACACAAACTAGTGACTTTTCATCAAAATTGAGCCAGACTCACAACTAAGGCTTGACTGTACTAGCAGAGTGACGGCACACACAGTATATGCATTTTCATATGTTTCGATCAATTTCAGTGTTATTCGACACAAACTAGTCACTTTTCATCAGAATTGAGCCAGACTCACACCTAAGGCTTGACTGTACTAGCAGAGTCATGTCACACACGGTATATTCTTTTTCATATCTTTCTATCAATTTCAGTGTTATTCGACATAAACTAGTCACTTTTCATCAGAATCGAGCCAGACTCACACCTAAGGCTTGACTGTACTAGCAGAGTCACAGTACACATGCATGTTTCTATCAATTTCAGTGTTATTTGACACAAACTAGTCACTTTTCATCAGAATCGAGCCAGACTCTTACCTAATGCTTTATTGTACTAGCAGAGTCACGGCACACACAGTATATGCATTTTCACATGTTTCTATCAATTTCAGTGTTATATGACACAAACTAATCACTTTTCATCAGAATCGATGCAGACTCATCCAAACAGCTTTATTGTTCTAGCAGAGACAGGGCACACACGGTAAATGCATTTTCATATGTTTCTATCTATTTCAGTGTTATTGGACACAAACTAGTCACTTTTCATCAGAATCGATGCAGACTCATCCAAAACGCTCTTTTGTACTAGCAGAGTCACGGCACGCACAGTATATGCATTTTCATCTCTTTCTATCAATTTCAGTGTTATTAGACACAAACTAGTCACTTTTCATCAGAATCGAGAGAGACTCACACCTAATGCTTGACTGTACTAGCAGAGTCACAGCACATACAGTATATGTATTTTCATGTGTTTCTATCAATTTCAGTGTTATTGGACACAAACTAGTCACTTTTCATCAGAATCGAGAGAGACTCACACCTAATGCTTTATTGTAGTAGCAGAGTCACGGCACACACAATATATGCATTTTCACATGTTTTTATCAATTTCAGTGTTATTGGACACAAACTAATCAGTTTTCGTCAGAATCGATGCAGACTCATCCAAACAGCTTTATTGTTCTAACAGAGTCAGGGCACACACGGTATATGCTTTTTCATATGTTTCTATCAATTTCAGTGTTATTGGACATAATCTAGTCACTTTTCATCAGAATCGAAGCAGACTTATCCAAAACGCTCTATTGTACTAGCAGAGTCACGGCACACACAGTATATGCATTGTCATATGTTTCTATCAATTTCAGTGTTATTGGACACAAACTAGTCATTTTTCATCAGAATCGAGCCAGACTCACACCTAATGCTTTATTGTACTAGCAGAGTCACGGCACACACAGTATATGCATTTTCATATGTTTCTATCAATTTCAGTTTTATTGGACACAAACTAGTCACTTTTCATCAGAATCGATGCAGACTCATCCAAACAGCTTTATTGTACTAGCAGAGTCACGGCACACACGGTATATGCTTTTTCATATGTTTCTATCAATTTCAGTGTTATTGGACACAAACTAGTCACTTTTCATCAGAATTGAGCCAGACTCACACCTAATGCTTTATTGTACTAGCAGAGTCACGGCACACACAGTATATGCATTTTCATATGTTTCTATCAATTTCAGTGTTATTCGACACAAAGTAGTCACTTTTCATCAAAATCGAGCCAGACTCACACCTAAGGCTTGACTGTACTAGCAGAGTCACGGCACACACAGTATATGCATTTTCATATGTTTCGATCAATTTCAGTGTTATTCGACACAAACTAGTCAATTTTCATCAGAATCGAGCCAGACTCACACCTAAGGCTTGACTGTACTTGCAGAGTCACGGCACACACGGTATATGCTTTTTCATATCTTTCTATCAATTTCAGTGTTATTCGACACAAACTAGTCACTTTTCATCAGAATCGAACCAGGCTCACACGTAATGCTCTATTGCACTAGCAGAGTCACAGCACACACAGTATATGCATTTTCATATATTTCTATCAATTTCAGTGTTATTCGACACAAACTAGTCACTTTTCATCAGAATCGAGCCAGACTCACACCTAATTCTTATTTGTACTAGCAGAGTCACGGCACACACAGTATATGCATTTTCACATATTTTTATCAATTTCAGTTTTATTCGACACAAAGTAGTCACTTTTCATCAGAATCGAGCCAGACTCACACCTAATGCTTTATTGTACTAGCAGAGTCACGGCACACACAGTATATGCATTTTCAGATGTTTCTATCAATTTCAGTGTTATTCGACACAAACTAGTCACTTTTCATCAGAATCGATGCAGATTCATCCAAAACGCTGTATTGTACTAGCAGAGTCAAGGCACACACAGTATATGCATTTTCATATGTTTCTATCAATCTCAGTGTTATTGGACAGAAACTAGTCACTTTTCATCAGAATCGAGAAAGACTCACACCTAATGCGTTATTATACTAGCAGAGTCACGGCACACACAGTATATGCATTTTCACGTTTCTATCAATTTCAGTGTTATTTGACACAAACTAGTCACTTTTCATCAAAATTGAGCCAGACTCACACCTAAGGCTTGACTGTACTAGCAGAGTCACGGCACATACAGTATATGCATTTTCATATGTTTCTATCAATTTCAGTGTTATTGGACACAAACTAGTCACTTTTCATCAGAATCGAGCCAGACTCTTACCTAATGCTTTACTGTAGTAGCTGAGTCACGGCACACACAGTATATGCATTTTCACATGTTTCTATCAATTTCAGTGTTATTCGACACAAACTAATCACTTTTCATCAGAATCGATGCAGACTCATCCAAACAGCTTTATTGTTCTAACAGAGCCAGGGCACACACGGTATATGCTTTTTCATATGTTTCTATCAATTTCAGTGTTATTGGACACAAACTGCATTTTCATATGTTTCTATCAATTTCAGTGTTATTGGACACAAACTAGTCACTTTTCATCAGAATCGAGAAAGACTCACACCTAATGCTTTATTAGAATAGCAGAGTCACGGCACACAAAGTATATGCATTTTCATATGTTTCGATCAATTTCAGTGTTATTCGACACAAACTAGTCACTTTTCATCAGAATTGAGCCACACTCACACCTAAGGCTTGACTGTACTAGCAGAGTCACGGCACACACGGTCTATGCTTTTTCATATCTTTCTATCAATTTCAGTGTTATTCGACACAAACTAGTCACTTTTCATCAGAATCGAACCAGGCTCACACGTAATGCTATATTGCACTAGCAGAGTCACGGCACACACAGTATATGCATTTTCATCTCTTTCTATCAATTTCAGTGTTATTCGACACAAACTAGTCACTTTTCATCAGAATCAATGCAGACTCATCCAAAACACTCTATTGTACTAGCAGAGTCGAGGCACACACAGTATATGCATTTTCATCTCTTTCTATCAATTTCAGTGTTATTCGACACAAACTAGTCACTTTTCATCAGAATCGAGAAAGACTCATACCTAATGCTTTATTATACTAGCAGAGTGACGGCACACACAGTATATGCATTGTCACGTTTCTATCAATTTCAGTGTTATTCGACACAAACTAGTCACTTTTCATCAAAATTGAGCCAGACTCACACCTAAGGCTTGACTGTACTAGCAGAGTCACAGCACATACAGTATATGCATTTTCATATGTTTCTATCAATTTCAGTGTTATTGGACACAAACTAGTCACTTTTCATCAGAATTGATGCAGACTCATCCAAACAGCTTTATTGTTCTAACAGAGTCAGGGCACACACGGTATATGCTTTTTCACATGTTTCTATCAATTTCAGTGTTATTGGACACAAACTGCATTTTCATATGTTTCTATCAATTTCAGTGTTATTGGACATAATCTTGTCACTTTTCATCAGAATCAAAGCAGACTTATCCAAAACGCTCTATTGTACTAGCAGAGTCACGGCACACACAGTATATGCATTGTCATATGTTTCTATCAATTTCAGTGTTATTGGACACAAACTAGTCATTTTTCATCAGAATCGAGCCAGACTCACACCTAATGCTTTATTGTACTAGCAGAGTCACGGCACACACAGTATATGCATTTTCATGTTTCTATCAATTTCAGTTTTATTGGACACAAACTAGTCACTTTTCATCAGAATCGATGCAGACTCATCCAAACAGCTTTATTGTACTAGCAGAGTCACGGCACACACGGTATATGCTTTTTCATATGTTTCTATCAATTTCAGTGTTATTGGACACAAACTAGTCACTTTTCATCAGAATTAAGCCAGACTCACACCTAATGCTTTATTGTACTAGCAGAGTCACGGCACACACAGTATATGCATTTTCATATGTTTCTATTAATTTCAGTGTTATTCGACACAAAGTAGTCACTTTTCATCAAAATCGAGCCAGACTCACACCTAAGGCTTGACTGTACTAGCAGAGTCACGGCACACACAGTATATGCATTTTCATATGTTTCGATCAATTTCAGTGTTATTCGACACAAACTAGTCACTTTTCATTAGAATCGAGCCAGACTAACACCTAAGGCTTGACTGTACTAGCAGAGTCACAGCACACATGCATGTTTCTATCAATTTCAGTGTTATTTGACACAAACTAGTCACTTTTCATCAGAATCGAGCCAGACTCTTACCTAATGCTTTATTGTAGTAGCAGAGTCACGGCACACACAGTATATGCATTTTCACATGTTTCTATCAATTTCAGTGTTATATGACACAAACTAATCACTTTTCATCAGAATCGATGCAGACTCATCCAAACAGCTTTATTGTTCTACCAGAGACAGGGCACACACGGTAAATGCATTTTCATATGTTTCTATCAATTTCAGTGTTATTGGACACAAACTAGTCACTTTTCATCAGAATCGAAGCAGACTAATCCAAAACGCTCTATTGTACTAGCAGAGTCACGGCACATACAGTATATGCATTTTCATATGTTTCTATCAATTTCAGTGTTATTGGACACAAACTAGTCACTTTTCATCAGAATCGATGCAGACTCATCCAAAACGCTCTATTGTACTAGCAGAGTCACGGCACGCACAGTATATGCATTTTCATCTCTTTCTATCAATTTCAGTGTTATTCGACACAAACTAGTCACTTTTCATCAGAATCGAGAGAGACTCACACCTAATGCTTGACTGTACTAGCAGAGTCACAGCACATACAGTATATGTATTTTCATATGTTTCTATCAATTTCAGTGTTATTGGACACAAACTAGTCACTTTTCATCAGAATCGAGAGAGACTCACACCTAATGCTTTATTGTAGTAGCAGAGTCACGGCACACACAATATATGCATTTTCACATGTTTTTATCAATTTCAGTGTTATTGGACACAAACTAATCACTTTTCATCAGAATCGATGCAGACTCATCCAAACAGCTTTATTGTTCTAACAGAGTCAGGGCACACACGGTATATGCTTTTTCATATGTTTCTATCAATTTCAGTGTTATTGGACATAATCTAGTCACTTTTCATCAGAATCGAAGCAGACTTATCCAAAACGCTCTATTGTACTAGCAGAGTCACGGCACACACAGTATATGCATTGTCATATGTTTCTATCAATTTCAGTGTTATTCGACACAAAGTAGTCACTTTTCATCAAAATCGAGCCAGACTCACACCTAAGGCTTTATTGTACTAGCAGAGTCACGGCACACACAGTATATTCATTTTCATATGTTTCTATCAATTTCAGTTTTATTGGACACAAACTAGTCACTTTTCATCAGAATCGATGCAGACTCATCCAAACAGCTTTATTGTACTAGCAGAGTCACGGCACACACGGTATATGCTTTTTCATATGTTTCTATCAATTTCAGTGTTATTGGACACAAACTAGTCACTTTTCATCAGAATTGAGCCAGACTCACACCTAATGCTTTATTGTACTAGCAGAGTCACGGCACACACAGTATATGCTTTTTCATATCTTTCTATCAATTTCAGTGTTATTCGACACAAACTAGTCACTTTTCATCAGAATCGAACCAGGCTCACACGTAATGCTCTATTGCACTAGCAGAGTCACAGCACACACAGTATATGCATTTTCATATGTTTCTATCAATTTCAGTGTTATTTGACACAAACTAGTCACTTTTCATCAGAATCGAGCCAGACTCACACCTAATTCTTTTTTGTACTAGCAGAGTCACGGCACACACAGTATATGCATTTTCACATGTTTTTATCAATTTCAGTGTTATTCGACACAAAGTAGTCACTTTTCATCAGAATTGTGCCAGACTCATCCAAACAGCTTTATTGTTCTAACAGAGTCAGGGCACACACAGTATATGCTTTTTCATATGTTTCTATCAATTTCAGTGTTATTGGACACAAACTGCATTTTCATATGTTTCTATCAATTTCAGTGTTATTGGACACAAAGTAGTCACTTTTCATCAGAATCGAGAAAGACTCACACCTAATGCTTTATTATAGTAGCAGAGTCACGGCACACACAGTATATGCATTTTCACATTTCTATCAATTTCAGTGTTATTCGACACAAACTAGTGACTTTTCATCAAAATTGAGCCAGACTCACACCTAAGGCTTGACTGTACTAGCAGAGTCACGGCACATACAGTATATGCATTTTCATATGTTTCTATCAATTTCAGTGTTATTGGACACAAACTAGTCACTTTTCATCAGAATCGAGCCAGACTCTTACCTAATGCTTTACTGTAGTAGCTGAGTCACGGCACACACAGTATATGCATTTTCACATGTTTCTATCAATTTCAGTGTTATTCGACACAAACTAATCACTTTTCATCAGAATCGATGCAGACTCATCCAAACAGCTTTATTGTTCTAACAGAGCCAGGGCACACACGGTATATGCTTTTTCATATGTTTCTATCAATTTCAGTGTTATTGGACACAAACTGCATTTTCATATGTTTCTATCAATTTCAGTGTTATTGGACACAAACTAGTCACTTTTCATCAGAATCGAGAAAGACTCACACCTAATGCTTTATTAGAATAGCAGAGTCACGGCACACAAAGTATATGCATTTTCATATGTTTCGATCAATTTCAGTGTTATTCGACACAAACTAGTCACTTTTCATCAGAATTGAGCCACACTCACACCTAAGGCTTGACTGTACTAGCAGAGTCACGGCACACACGGTCTATGCTTTTTCATATCTTTCTATCAATTTCAGTGTTATTCGACACAAACTAGTCACTTTTCATCAGAATCGAACCAGGCTCACACGTAATGCTATATTGCACTAGCAGAGTCACGGCACACACAGTATATGCATTTTCATCTCTTTCTATCAATTTCAGTGTTATTCGACACAAACTAGTCACTTTTCATCAGAATCAATGCAGACTCATCCAAAACACTCTATTGTACTAGCAGAGTCGAGGCACACACAGTATATGCATTTTCATCTCTTTCTATCAATTTCAGTGTTATTCGACACAAACTAGTCACTTTTCATCAGAATCGAGAAAGACTCATACCTAATGCTTTATTATACTAGCAGAGTGACGGCACACACAGTATATGCATTGTCACGTTTCTATCAATTTCAGTGTTATTCGACACAAACTAGTCACTTTTCATCAAAATTGAGCCAGACTCACACCTAAGGCTTGACTGTACTAGCAGAGTCACAGCACATACAGTATATGCATTTTCATATGTTTCTATCAATTTCAGTGTTATTGGACACAAACTAGTCACTTTTCATCAGAATTGATGCAGACTCATCCAAACAGCTTTATTGTTCTAACAGAGTCAGGGCACACACGGTATATGCTTTTTCACATGTTTCTATCAATTTCAGTGTTATTGGACACAAACTGCATTTTCATATGTTTCTATCAATTTCAGTGTTATTGGACATAATCTAGTCACTTTTCATCAGAATCAAAGCAGACTTATCCAAAACGCTCTATTGTACTAGCAGAGTCACGGCACACACAGTATATGCATTGTCATATGTTTCTATCAATTTCAGTGTTATTGGACACAAACTAGTCATTTTTCATCAGAATCGAGCCAGACTCACACCTAATGCTTTATTGTACTAGCAGAGTCACGGCACACACAGTATATGCATTTTCATGTTTCTATCAATTTCAGTTTTATTGGACACAAACTAGTCACTTTTCATCAGAATCGATGCAGACTCATCCAAACAGCTTTATTGTACTAGCAGAGTCACGGCACACACGGTATATGCTTTTTCATATGTTTCTATCAATTTCAGTGTTATTGGACACAAACTAGTCACTTTTCATCAGAATTAAGCCAGACTCACACCTAATGCTTTATTGTACTAGCAGAGTCACGGCACACACAGTATATGCATTTTCATATGTTTCTATTAATTTCAGTGTTATTCGACACAAAGTAGTCACTTTTCATCAAAATCGAGCCAGACTCACACCTAAGGCTTGACTGTACTAGCAGAGTCACGGCACACACAGTATATGCATTTTCATATGTTTCGATCAATTTCAGTGTTATTCGACACAAACTAGTCACTTTTCATTAGAATCGAGCCAGACTAACACCTAAGGCTTGACTGTACTAGCAGAGTCACAGCACACATGCATGTTTCTATCAATTTCAGTGTTATTTGACACAAACTAGTCACTTTTCATCAGAATCGAGCCAGACTCTTACCTAATGCTTTATTGTAGTAGCAGAGTCACGGCACACACAGTATATGCATTTTCACATGTTTCTATCAATTTCAGTGTTATATGACACAAACTAATCACTTTTCATCAGAATCGATGCAGACTCATCCAAACAGCTTTATTGTTCTACCAGAGACAGGGCACACACGGTAAATGCATTTTCATATGTTTCTATCAATTTCAGTGTTATTGGACACAAACTAGTCACTTTTCATCAGAATCGAAGCAGACTAATCCAAAACGCTCTATTGTACTAGCAGAGTCACGGCACATACAGTATATGCATTTTCATATGTTTCTATCAATTTCAGTGTTATTGGACACAAACTAGTCACTTTTCATCAGAATCGATGCAGACTCATCCAAAACGCTCTATTGTACTAGCAGAGTCACGGCACGCACAGTATATGCATTTTCATCTCTTTCTATCAATTTCAGTGTTATTCGACACAAACTAGTCACTTTTCATCAGAATCGAGAGAGACTCACACCTAATGCTTGACTGTACTAGCAGAGTCACAGCACATACAGTATATGTATTTTCATATGTTTCTATCAATTTCAGTGTTATTGGACACAAACTAGTCACTTTTCATCAGAATCGAGAGAGACTCACACCTAATGCTTTATTGTAGTAGCAGAGTCACGGCACACACAATATATGCATTTTCACATGTTTTTATCAATTTCAGTGTTATTGGACACAAACTAATCACTTTTCATCAGAATCGATGCAGACTCATCCAAACAGCTTTATTGTTCTAACAGAGTCAGGGCACACACGGTATATGCTTTTTCATATGTTTCTATCAATTTCAGTGTTATTGGACATAATCTAGTCACTTTTCATCAGAATCGAAGCAGACTTATCCAAAACGCTCTATTGTACTAGCAGAGTCACGGCACACACAGTATATGCATTGTCATATGTTTCTATCAATTTCAGTGTTATTCGACACAAAGTAGTCACTTTTCATCAAAATCGAGCCAGACTCACACCTAAGGCTTTATTGTACTAGCAGAGTCACGGCACACACAGTATATTCATTTTCATATGTTTCTATCAATTTCAGTTTTATTGGACACAAACTAGTCACTTTTCATCAGAATCGATGCAGACTCATCCAAACAGCTTTATTGTACTAGCAGAGTCACGGCACACACGGTATATGCTTTTTCATATGTTTCTATCAATTTCAGTGTTATTGGACACAAACTAGTCACTTTTCATCAGAATTGAGCCAGACTCACACCTAATGCTTTATTGTACTAGCAGAGTCACGGCACACACAGTATATGCTTTTTCATATCTTTCTATCAATTTCAGTGTTATTCGACACAAACTAGTCACTTTTCATCAGAATCGAACCAGGCTCACACGTAATGCTCTATTGCACTAGCAGAGTCACAGCACACACAGTATATGCATTTTCATATGTTTCTATCAATTTCAGTGTTATTTGACACAAACTAGTCACTTTTCATCAGAATCGAGCCAGACTCACACCTAATTCTTTTTTGTACTAGCAGAGTCACGGCACACACAGTATATGCATTTTCACATGTTTTTATCAATTTCAGTGTTATTCGACACAAAGTAGTCACTTTTCATCAGAATTGTGCCAGACTCATCCAAACAGCTTTATTGTTCTAACAGAGTCAGGGCACACACAGTATATGCTTTTTCATATGTTTCTATCAATTTCAGTGTTATTGGACACAAACTGCATTTTCATATGTTTCTATCAATTTCAGTGTTATTGGACACAAAGTAGTCACTTTTCATCAGAATCGAGAAAGACTCACACCTAATGCTTTATTATAGTAGCAGAGTCACGGCACACACAGTATATGCATTTTCACATTTCTATCAATTTCAGTGTTATTCGACACAAACTAGTGACTTTTCATCAAAATTGAGCCAGACTCACAACTAAGGCTTGACTGTACTAGCAGAGTGACGGCACACACAGTATATGCATTTTCATATGTTTCGATCAATTTCAGTGTTATTCGACACAAACTAGTCACTTTTCATCAGACTTGAGCCAGACTCACACCTAAGGCTTGACTGTACTAGCAGAGTCATGTCACACACGGTCTATGCTTTTTCATATCTTTCTATCAATTTCAGTGTTATTCGACATAAACTAGTCACTTTTCATCAGAATCGAGCCAGACTCACACCTAAGGCTTGACGGTACTAGCAGAGTCACAGCACACATGCATGTTTCTATCAATTTCAGTGTTATTTGACACAAACTAGTCACTTTTCATCAGAATCGATGCAGATTCATCCAAAACGCTGTATTGTACTAGCAGAGTCACGGCACACACAGTATATGCATTTTCATCTCTTTCTATCAATTTCAGTGTTATTCGACACAAACTAGTCACTTTTCATCAGAATCAATGCAGACTCATCCAAAACACTCTATTGTACTAGCAGAGTCACGGCACACACAGTATATGCATTTTCATCTTTTTCTATCAATTTCAGTGTTATTCGACACAAACTAGTCACTTTTCATCAGAATCGAGAGAGACTCTTACCTAATGTTTTATTGTAGTAGCAGAGTCACGGCACACAAAGTATATGCATTTTCATATGTTTCTATCAATTTCAGTGTTATTGGACACAAACTAGTCACTTTTCATCAGAATCGATGCAGACTCATCCAAACAGCTTTATTGTTCTAACAGAGTCAGGGCACACACGGTATATGCTTTTTCACATGTTTCTATCAATTTCAGTGTTATTGGACACAAACTGCATTTTCATATGTTTCTATCAATTTCAGTGTTATTGGACACAAACTAGTCACTTTTCATCAGAATCGATGCAGACTCATCCAAACAGCTTTATTGTACTAGCAGAGTCACGGCACACACGGTATATGCTTTTTCATATGTTTCTATCAATTTCAGTGTTATTGGACACAAACTAGTCACTTTTCATCAGAATTGAGCCAGACTCACACCTAATGCTTTATTGTACTAGCAGAGTCACGGCACATACAGTATATGTATTTTCATATATTTCTATCAATTTCAGTGTTATTGGACACAAACTAGTCACTTTTCATCAGAATCGATGCAGACTCATCCAAACAGCTTTATTGTTCTAACAGAGTCAGGGCACACACGGTATATGCTTTTTCATATGTTTCTATCAATTTCAGTGTTAATGGACATAATCTAGTCACTTTTCATCAGAATCGAAGCAGACTTATCCAAAACGCTCTATTGTACTAGCAGAGTCACGGCACACACAGTATATGCATTGTCATATGTTTTTATCAATTTCAGTGTTATTGGACACAAACTAGTCATTTTTCATCAGAATCGAGCCAGACTCACACCTAATGCTTTATTGTACTAGCAGAGTCACGGCACACACAGTATATGCATTTTCATATGTTTCTATCAATTTCAGTTTTATTGGACACAAACTAGTCACTTTTCATCAGAATCGATGCAGACTCATCCAAACAGCTTTATTGTACTAGCAGAGTCACGGCACACACGGTATATGCTTTTTCATATGTTTCTATCAATTTCAGTGTTATTGGACACAAACTAGTCACTTTTCATCAGAATTGAGCCAGACTCACACCTAATGCTTTATTGTACTAGCAGAGTCACGGCACACACAGTATATGCATTTTCATATGTTTCTATCAATTTCAGTGTTATTCGACACAAAGTAGTCACTTTTCATCAAAATCGAGCCAGACTCACACCTAAGTCTTGATGTACTAGCAGAGTCACGGAACACACGGTATATGCTTTTTCATATCTTTATATCAATTTCAGTGTTATTCGACACAAACTAGTCACTTTTCATCAGAATCGAACCAGGCTCACACGTAATGCTGTATTGCACTAGCAGAGTCAGAGCACACACAGTATATGCATTTTCATATGTTTCTATCAATTTCAGTGTTATTGGACATAATCTAGTCACTTTTCATCAGAATCGAAGCAGACTTATCCAAAACGCTCTATTGTACTAGCAGAGTCACGGCACACACAGTATATGCATTGTCATATGTTTCTATCAATTTCAGTGTTATTGGACACAAACTAGTCATTTTTCATCAGAATCGAGCCAGACTCACACCTAATGCTTTATTGTACTAGCAGAGTCACGGCACACACAGTATATGCATTTTCATATGTTTCTATAAATTTCAGTTTTATTGGACACAAACTAGTCACTTTTCATCAGAATCGAGCCAGACTCACACCTAATTCTTTTTTGTACTAGCAGAGTCACGGCACACACAGTATATGCATTTTCACATGTTTTTTTATCAATTTCAGTGTTATTCGACACAAAGTAGTCACTTTTCATCAGAATTGTGCCAGACTCACACCTAAGGCTTGACTGTACTAGCAGAGTCACAGCACACATGCATGTTTCTATCAATTTCAGTGTTATTTGACACAAACTAGTCACTTTTCATCAGAATCGAGCCAGACTCACACCTAATGCTTTATTGTACTAGCAGAGTCACGGCACACACAGTATATGCATTTTCAGATGTTTCTATCAATTTCAGTGTTATTCGACACAAACTAGTCACTTTTCATCAGAATCGATGCAGATTCATCCAAAACGCTGTATTGTACTAGCAGAGTCAAGGCACACACAGTATATGCATCTTCATATGTTTCTATCAATCTCAGTGTTATTGGACACAAACTAGTCACTTTTCATCAGAATCGAGAAAGACTCACACGTAATGCGTTATTATACTAGCAGAGTCACGGCACACACAGTATATGCATTTTCACGTTTCTATCAATTTCAGTGTTATTGGACACAAACTAGTCACTTTTCATCAAAATTGAGCCAGACTCACACCTAAGGCTTGACTGTACTAGCAGAGTCATAGCACATACAGTATATGCATTTTCATATTTTTCTATCAATTTCAGTGTTATTGGACACAAACTAGTCACTTTTCATCAGAATCGATGCAGACTCATCCAAACAGCTTTATTGTTCTAACAGAGTCAGGGCACACACGGTATATGCTTTTTCATATGTTTCGATCAATTTCAGTGTTATTCGACACAAACTAGTCACTTTTCATCAGAATTGAGCCAGACTCACACCTAAGGCTTGACTGTACTAGCAGAGTCACGGCACACACGGTCTATGCTTTTTCATATCTTTCTATCAATTTCAGTGTTATTCGACACAAACTAGTCACTTTTCATCAGAATCGAACCAGGCTCACACGTAATGCTATATTGCACTAGCAGAGTCACGGCACACACAGTATATGCATTTTCACATGTTTTTATCAATTTCAGTGTTATTCGACACAAACTAGTCACTTTTCATCAGAATCGATGCAGATTCATCCAAAACGCTGTATTGTACTAGCAGAGTCACGGCACACACAGTATATGCATTTTCATATGTTTCTTTCAATTTCAGTGTTATTAGACTCAAACTAGTCACTTTTCATCAGAATCAATGCAGACTCATCCAAAACACTCTATTGTACTAGCAGAGTCACGGCACACACAGTATATGCATTTTCATATGTTTCTATCAATTTCAGTGTTATTGGACACAAACTAGTCACTTTTCATCAGAATCGAGAGAGACTCTTATCTAAGGCTTTATTGTAGTAGCAGAGTCACGGCACACACAGTATATGCATTTTCACATGTTTCTATCAATTTCAGTGTTATTGGACACAAACTAATCACTTTTCATCAGAATCGATGCAGACTCATCCAAACAGCTTTATTGTTCTAACAGTCAGGGCACACACGGTATATGCTTTTTCATATGTTTCTATCAATTTCAGTGTTATTGGACACAAACTGCATTTTCATATGTTTCTATCAATTTCAGTGTTATTGGACACAAACTAGTCACTTTTCATCAGAATCGATGCAGACTCATCCAAAACGCTCTATTGGACTAGCAGAGTCACGGCACACACAGTATATGCATTTTCATCTCTTTCTATCAATTTCAGTGTTATTCAACACAAACTAGTCACTTTTCATCAGAATCGAGAGAGACTCACACCTAATGCTTGACTGTACTAGCAGAGTCACAGCACATACAGTATATGCATTTTCATATGTTTCTATCAATTTCAGTGTTATTGGACACAAACTAGTCACTTTTCATCAGAATCGAGAGAGACTCACACCTAATGCTTTATTGTAGTAGCACAGTCACGGCACACACAGTATATGCATTTTCACATGTTTCTATCAATTTCAGTGTTATTGGACACAAACTAATCACTTTTCATCAGAATCGATGCAGACTCATCCAAACAGCTTTATTGTTCTAACAGAGTCAGGGCACACACGGTATATGCTTTTTCATATGTTTCTATCAATTTCAGTGTTTTTGGACATAAACTAGTCACTTTTCATCAGAATCGAAGCAGACTTATCCAAAACGCTCTATTGTACTAGCAGAGTCACGGCACACACAGTATATGCATTTTCATATTTTTCGATCAATTTCATTGTTATTTGACTTAAACTAGTCACTTTTCATCAGAATCGAGCCAGACTCACACCTAATGCTTTATTGTACTAGCAGAGTCACGGCACACACAGTATATGCATTTTCACATGTTTTTATCAATTTCAGTGTTATTCGACACAAACTAGTCACTTTTCATCAGAATCAAGCCAGACTCACACCTAATGCTTTATTGTACTAGCAGAGTCACGGCACACACAGTATATGCATTTTCAGATGTTTCTATCAATTTCAGTGTTATTCGACACAAACTAGTCACTTTTCATCAGAATCGATGCAGATTCATCCAAAACGCTGTATTGTACTAGCAGAGTCACGGCACACACAGTATATGCATTTTCATATGTTTCTTTCAATTTCAGTGTTATTGGACACAAACTAGTCACTTTTCATCAGAATCGAGAAAGACTCATACCTAATGCTTTATTATACTAGCAGAGTCACGGCACACACAGTATATGCATTTTCGCGTTTCTATCAATTTCAGTGTTATTCGACACAAACTAGTCACTTTTCATCAAAATTGAGCCAGACTCACACCTAAGGCTTGACTGTACTAGTAGAGTCACGGCACATACAATATATGCATTTTCATATGTTTCTATCAATTTCAGTGTTATTGGACACAAACTAGTCACTTTTCATCAGAATCGAGAGAGACTCTTACCTAATGCTTTATTGTAGTAGCAGAGTCACGGCACACACAGTATATGCATTTTCACATGTTTCTATCAATTTCAGTGTTATTGGACACAAACTAATCACTTTTCGTCAGAATCGATGCAGACTCATCCAAACAGCTTTATTGTTCTAACAGAGTCAGGGCACACACGGTATATGCTTTTTCATATGTTTCTATCAATTTCAGTGTTATTGGACACAAACTGCATTTTCATATGTTTCTATCAATTTCAGTGTTATTGGACACAAACTAGTCACTTTTCATCAGAATCGATGCAGACTCATCCAAAACGCTCTATTGTACTAGCAGAGTCACGGCACACACAGTATATGCATTTTCATCTCTTTCTATCAATTTCAGTGTTATTCAACACAAATTAGTCACTTTTCATCAGAATCGAGAGAGACTCAAACCTAATGCTATATTGTAGTAGCAGAGTCACGGCACACACAGTATATGCATTTTCACATGTTTCTATCAATTTCATTGTTATTGGACACAAACTAATCACTTTTCATCAGAATCGATGCAGACTCATCCAAACAGCTTTATTGTTCTAACAGAGTCAGGGCACACACGGCATATGCTTTTTCATATGTTTCTATCAATTTCAGTGTTTTTGGACATAAACTAGTCACTTTTCATCAGAATCGAAGCAGACTTATCCAAAACGCTCTATTGTACTAGCAGAGTCACGGCACACACAGTATATGCATTGTCATATGTTTCTATCAATTTCAGTGTTATTAGACACAAACTAGTCATTTTTCATCAGAATCGAGCCAGACTCACACCTAATGCTTTATTGTACTAGCAGAGTCACGGCACACACAGTATATGCATTTTCATATGTTTCGATCAATTTCAGTGTTATTCGAAACAAACTAATCACTTTTCATCAGAATTGAGCCAGACTCACACCTAAGGCTTAACTGTACTAGCAGAGTCACGGCACACACGGTATATACTTTTTCATATCTTTCTATCAATTTCAGTGTTATTCGACACAAACTAGTCACTTTTTATCAGAATTGAACCAGGCTCACACGTAATGCTCTATTGCACTAGCAGAGTCACGGCACACACAGTATATGCATTTTCCTATATTTCTATCAGTTTCAGTGTTATTTGACACAAACTAGTCACTTTTTATCAGAATCGAACCAGGCTCACACCTAATGCTTTATTGTAGTAGCAGAGTCATGGCACACACAGTATATGCATTTTCACATGTTTCTATCAATTTCAGTGTTATTGGACACAAACTAATCACTTTTCATCAGAATCGATGCAGACTCATCCAAACAGCTTTATTGTTCTAACAGAGTCAGGGCACACACGGTATATGCTTTTTCATATGTTTCTATCAATTTCAGTGTTATTGGACACAAACTGCATTTTCATATGTTTCTATCAATTTCAGTGTTATTGGACACAAACTAGTCACTTTTCATCAGAATCGAGAAAGATTCACACCTAATGCTTTATTATAGTAGCAGAGTCACGGCACACACAGTATATGCATTTTCACGTTTCTATCAATTTCAGTGTTATTCGACACAAATTAGTCACTTTTCATAAAAATTGAGCCAGACTCACACCTTAGGCTTGACTTTACTAGCAGAGTCACAGCACATACAGTATATGCATTTTCATATGTTTCTTTAAATTTCAGTGTTATTCGACACAAACTAGTCACTTTTCATCAGAATCGATGCAGACTCATCCGAAAGGCTCTATTGTACTGGCAGAGTCACGGCTCTCACAGTATAGGCATTTTCATCTGTTTCTATCAATTTCAGTGTTTTTGGACACAAACTAGTCACTTTTCATCAGAATCGATGCAGACTCATCTGAAAGGCTCTATTGTACTGGCAGAGGGTTTGGGTTAGAACTAGACAGATGAAAATGCATATACTGTGTGTGCCGTCACTCTGCTAGCAGAAACATGCATTCGGTGTGAGTCTGGATCTAATATGATGAAAAGTGACTAGTTTGTGTCCAAAAACACTGAAATTGATAGAAACAGATGAAAATGCATATACTGTGTGTGCCGTGACTCTGCGAGTACAGTCAAGCCTTAGGTGTGAGTCTGGCTCAATTCTGATGAAAAGTGACTACTTTGTGTCGAATAACACTGAAATTGATAGAAACATATGAAAATGCATTTACTGTGTGTGCCGTGACTCTGCTACTACAATAAACCATTAGGTGTGAGCCCGATTCGACTCTGATGAAAAGTGACTAGTTTGTGTCGAATAACACTGAAATTGATAGAAACATATGAAAATGCATATAATGTGTGTGCCGTGACTCTGCTAATACAGTCAAGCCTTAGGTGTGAGTCTGGCTCAATTCTGATGAAAAGTGACTAGTTTGTGTCGAATAACACTGAAATTGATAGAAACATATGAAAATGCATTTAATGTGTGTGCCGTGACTCTGCTACTACAATAAAGCATTAGGTGTGAGCCCGGTTCGATTCTGATGAAAAGTGACTAGTTTGTGTCGAATAAAACTGAAATTGATAGAAACATCTGAAAATGCATAAATTGTGTGTGCCGTGACTCTGCTTGTACAATAGAGCATTAGGTGTGAGCCTGGTTCGATTCTGATGAAAAGTGACTAGGTTCTGTCGAATAACACTGAAATTGATAGAAACAGATGAAAATGCATATACTGTGTGTGCCGTGACTCTGCTACTACAATAAACCATTAGGTGTGAGCCCGGTTTGATTCTGGTGAAAAGTGATTAGTTTGTGTCGAATAACACTGAAATTGATAAAAACATGTGAAAATGCATATACTGTGTGTGCCGTGACTCTGCTTATACAATAGAGCCTTTCGGATGAGTCTGCATCGATTCTGATGAAAAGTGACTAGTTTGTGTCCAATAACACTGAAATTGATAGAAACAGATGAAAATGCATATACTGTGTGCGCCGTGACTCTGCTAGCAGAATCATGCATTAGGTGTGAGTCTGGATCTAATATGATGAAAAGTGACTAGTTTTTGTCGAATAACACTGAAATTGATAGAAACATATGAAAATGTATATACTGTGTGTGCCGTGACTCTGGGAGTACAGTCAAGCCTTAGGTGTGAGTCTGGCTCAATTCTGATGAAAAGTGACTAGTTTGTGTCGAATAACACTGAAATTGATAGAAACATATGAAAATGCATTTACTGTGTGTGCCGTGACTCTGCTACTACAATAAAGCATTAGGTGTGAGCCCGGTTCGACTCTGATGAAAAGTGACTAGTTTGTGTCGAATAACACTGAAATTGATAGAAACATATGAAAATGCATATAATGTGTGTGCCGTGACTCTGCGAGTACAGTCAAGCCTTAGGTGTGAGTCTGGCTCAATTCTGATGAAAAGTGACTAGTTTGTTTCGAATAACACTGAAATTGATAGAAACATATGAAAATGCATTTACTGTGTGTGCCGTGACTCTGCTACTACAATAAAGCATTAGGTGTGAGCCCGGTTCGATTCTGATGAAAAGTGACTAGTTTGTGTCGAATAAAACTGAAATTGATAGAAACATCTGAAAATGCATATATTGTGTGTGCCGTGACTCTGCTTGTACAATAGAGCATTAGGTGTGAGCCTGGTTCGATTCTGATGAAAAGTGACTAGGTTATGTCGAATAACACTGAAATTGATAGAAACAGATGAAAATGCATATACTGTGTGTGCCGTGACTCTGCCACTACAATAAACCATTAGGTGTGAGCCCGGTTTGATTCTGGTGAAAAGTGATTAGTTTGTGTCGAATAACACTGAAATTGATAGAAACATATGAAAATGCATATACTGTCTGTGCCGTGACTCTGCGAGTACAGTCAAGCCTTAGGTGTGAGTCTGGCTCAATTCTGATGAAAAGTGACTACTTTGTGTCGAATAACACTGAAATTGATAAAAACATGTGAAAATGCATATACTGTGTGTGCCGTGACTCTGCTAATTACAGTCAAGCCTTAGGTGTGAGTCTGGCTCAATTCTGATGAAAAGTGACTAGTTTGTGTCGAATAACACTGAAATTGATAGAAACATATGGAAATGCATTTACTGTGTGTGCCGTGACTCTGCTACTACAATAAAGCATTAGGTGTGAGCCCGGTTTGATTCTGATGAAAAGTGACTAGGTTCTGTCGAATAACACTGAAATTGATAGAAACAGATGAAAATGCATATACTGTGTGTGCCGTGACTCTGCTACTACATTAAAGCATTAGGTGTGAGCCCGGTTTGATTCTGATGAAAAGTGACTAGTTTGTGTCGAATAACACTGAAATTGATAGAAACATATGGAAATGCATTTACTGTGTCTGCTGTGACTCTGCTTGTACAATAGAGCATTAGGTGTGAGCCTGGTTCGATTCTGATGAAAAGTGACTAGGTTCTGTCGAATAACACTGAAATTCATAGAAACAGATGAAAATGCATATACTGTGTGTGCCGTGACTCTGCTACTACAATAAAGCATTAGGTGTGAGCCCGGTTTGATTCTGATGAAAAGTGAATAGTTTGTGTCGAATAACACTGAAATTGATAGAAACATATGAAAATGCATATACTGTGTGTGCCGTGACTCTGCGAGTACAGTCAAGCCTTACGTGTGAGTCTGGCTCAATTCTGATGAAAAGTGACTACTTTGTGTCGAATAACACTGAAATTGATAAAAACATGTGAAAATGCATATACTGTGTGTGCCGTGACTCTGCTACTACAATAAAGCATTAGGTGTGAGCCCGGTTTGATTCTGATGAAAAGTGACTAGTTTGTGTCTAATTACACTGAAATTGATAGAAACATATGAAAATGCATATACTGTGTGTGCCGTCACTCTGCTAGCATAAACATGCATTCGGTGTGAGTCTGGATCTAATATGATGAAAAGTGACTATTTTGTGTCCAAAAACACTGAAATTGATAGAAACAGATGAAAATGCATATACTGTGTGTGCCGTCACTCTGCTAGCAGAAACATGCATTCGGTGTGAGTCTGGATCTAATATGATGAAAAGTGACTAGTTTGTGTCCAAAAACACTGAAATTGATAGAAACAGATGAAAATGCTTATACTGTGAGTGCCGTGACTCTGCCAGTACAATAGAGCCTTTCGGATGAGTCTGCATCGATTCTGATGAAAAGTGACTAGTTTGTGTCCAAAAACACTGAAATTGATAGAAACAGATGAAAATGCATATACTGTGTGTGCCGTCACTCTGCTAGCAGAAACATGCATTCTGTGTGAGTCTGGATCTAATATGATGAAAAGTGACTAGTTTGTGTCCAAAAACACTGAAATTGATAGAAACAGATGAAAATGCATATACTGTGTGTGCCGTCACTCTGCTAGCAGAAACATGCATTCTGTGTGAGTCTGGATCCAATATGATAAAAAGTGACTAGTTTGTGTCCAAAAACACTGAAATTGATAGAAACAGATGAAAATGCATATACTGTGTGTGCCGTGACTCTGCTAGCAGAAACATGCATTCGGTGTGAGTCTGCATCGTTTCTGATGAAAAGTGACTAGTTTGTGTCCAAAAACACTGAAATTGATAGAAACATCTGAAAATGCATTTACTGTATGTGCCGTGACTCTGCTACTACAATAAAGCATTAGGTGTGAGCCCGGTTCAATTCTGATGAAAAGTGACCAGTTTGTGTCGAATAACACTGAAATTGATAGAAACATATGAAAATGCATATACTGTGTGTGCCGTGACTCTGCGAGTACAATCAAGCCTTAGGTGTGAGTCTGGCTCAATTCTGATGAAAAGTGACTAGTTTGTGTCGAATAACACTGAAATTGATAAAAACATGTGAAAATGCATATACTCTGTGTGCCGTGACTCTGCTTGTAAAATAGAGCGTTTTGGATGAGTCTGCATCGATTTTGATGAAAAGTGACTAGTTTGTGTCCAATTACACTGAAATTGATAGAAACATATGAAAATACATATACTGTGTGTGCTGTGACTCTGCTATTACAATAAAGTATTAGGTGTGAGCCCGGTTCGATTCTGATGAAAAGTGACTAGTTTGTGTCGAATAACACTGAAATTGATAGAAACATATGAAAATGCATATACTGTGTGTGCCGTGACTCTGCGAGTACAGTCAAGCCTTAGGTGTGAGTCTGGCTCAATTCTGATGAAAAGTGACTAGTTTGTTTCGAATAACACTGAAATTGATAGAAACATATGAAAATGCATTTACTGTGTGTGCCGTGACTCTGCTACTACAATAAAGCATTAGGTGTGAGCCCGGTTCGATTCTGATGAAAAGTGACTAGTTTGTGTCGAATAAAACTGAAATTGATAGAAACATCTGAAAATGCATATATTGTGTGTGCCGTGACTCTGCTTGTACAATAGAGCATTAGGTGTGAGCCTGGTTCGATTCTGATGAAAAGTGACTAGGTTCTGTCGAATAACACTGAAATTGATAGAAACAGATGAAAATGCATATATTGTGTGTGCCGTGACTCTGCTACTACAATAAAGCATTAGGTGTGAGCCCGGTTTGATTCTGATGAAAAGTGATTAGTTTGTGTCGAATAACACTGAAATTGATAAAAACATGTAAAAATGCATATACTGTGTGTGCAGTGACTCTGCTTATACAATAGAGCCTTTCGGATGAGTCTGCATCGATTCTGATGAAAAGTGACTAGTTTGTGTCCAATAACACTGAAATTGATAGAAACATATGAAAATGCATATACTGTGTGCGCCGTGACTCTGCTAGCAGAATCATGCATTCGGTGTGAGTCTGGATCTAATATGATGAAAAGTGACTAGTTTGTGTCGAATAACACTGAAATTGATAGAAACATATGAAAATGCATATACTGTGTGTGCCGTGACTCTGCGAGTACAGTCAAGCCTTAGGTGTGAGTCTGGCTCAATTCTGATGAAAAGTGACTACTTTGTGTCGAATAACACTGAAATTGATAGAAACATATGAAAATGCATTTACTGTGTGTGCCGTGACTCTGCTACTACAATAAAGCATTAGGTGTGAGCCCGGTTCGACTCTGATGAAAAGTGACTAGTTTGTGTCGAATAACACTGAAATTGATAGAAACATATGAAAATGCATATAATGTGTGTGCCGTGACTCTGCTAATACAGTCAAGCCTTAGGTGTGAGTCTGGCTCAATTCTGATGAAAAGTGACTAGTTTGTGTCGAATAACACTGAAATTGATAGAAACATATGAAAATGCATATACTGTGTGTGCCGTGACTCTGCTAGTACAGTCAAGCCTTAGGTGTGAGTGTGGCTCAATTCTGATGAAAAGTGACTAGTTTGTGTCGAATAACACTGAAATTGATAAAAACATGTGAAAATGCATATACTCTGTGTGCCGTGACTCTGCTTGTACAATAGAGCGTTTTGGATGAGTCTGCATCGATTTTGATGAAAAGTGACTAGTTTGTGTCGAATAACACTGAAATTGATAGAAACATATGAAAATGCATATACTGTGTGCGCCGTGACTCTGCTAGTACAGTCAAGCCTTAGGTGTGAGTCTGGCTCAATTCTGATGAAAAGTGACTAGTTTGTGTCGAATAACACTGAAATTGATAGAAACATATGGAAATGCATTTACTGTGTGTGCCGTGACTCTGCTACTACAATAAAGCATTAGGTGTGAGCCCGGTTTGATTCTGATGAGAAGTGACTAGGTTATGTCGAATAACACTGAAATTGATAGAAACAGATGAAAATGCATATACTGTGTGTGCCGTGACTCTGCTACTACAATAAAGCATTAGGTGTGAGCCCGGTTTGATTCTGATGAAAAGTGACTAGTTTGTGTCGAATAACACTGAAATTGATAGAAACATATGGAAATGCATTTACTGTGTCTGCCGTGACTCTGCTTGTACAATAGAGCATTAGGTGTGAGCCTGGTTCAATTCTGATGAAAAGTGACTAGGTTCTGTCGAATAACACTGAAATTCATAGAAACAGATGAAAATGCATATACTGTGTGTGCCGTGACTCTGCTACTACAATAAAGCATTAGGTGTGAGCCCGGTTTGATTCTGATGAAAAGTGATTAGTTTGTGTCGAATAACACTGAAATTGATAGAAATATATGAAAATGCATATACTGTGTGTGCCGTGACTCTGCGAGTACAGTCAAGCCTTACGTGTGAGTCTGGCTCAATTCTGATGAAAAGTGACTACTTTGTGTCGAATAACACTGAAATTGATAAAAACATGTGAAAATGCATATACTGTTTGTGCCATGACTCTGCTAGTACAGTCAAGCCTTAGGTGTGAGTCTGGCTCAATTCTGATGAAAAGTGACTAGTTTGTGTCGAATAACACTGAAATTGATAGAAACATATGGAAATGCATTTGCTGTGTGTGCCGTGACTCTGCTACTACAATAAAGCATTAGGTGTGAGCCCGGTTTGATTCTGATGAAAAGTGACTAGTTTGTGTCTAATTACACTGAAATTGATAGAAACATATGAAAATGCATATACTGTGTGTGCCGTCACTCTGCTAGCATAAACATGCATTCGGTGTGAGTCTGGATCTAATATGATGAAAAAGTGACTATTTTGATTCAAAAAACACTGAAATTGATAGAAACAGATGAAAATGCATATACTGTGTGTGCCGTCACTCTGCTAGCAGAAACATGCATTCTGTGTGAGTCTGGATCTAATATGATGAAAAGTGACTAGTTTGTATCCAAAAACACTGAAATTGATAGAAACAGATGAAAATGCATATACTGTGTGTGCCGTCACTCTGCTAGCAGAAACATGCATTCGGTGTGAGTCTGGATATAATATTATGAAAAGTGACTAGTTTGTGTCAGAAAACACTGAAATTGATAGAAACAGATGAAAAAACCTATACTGTGAGTGCCGTGACTCTGCCAGTACAATAGAGCCTTTCGGATGAGTCTGCATCGATTCTGATGAAAAGTGACTAGTTTGTGTCCAATAACACTGAAATTGATAGAAACAGATGAAAATGCATATATTGTGTGCGCCGTGACTCTGCTAGCAGAAACATGCATACAGTGTGAGTCTGGATCTAATATGATGAAAAGTGACTAGTTTGTGTCCAAAAACACTGAAATTGATAGAAACAGATGAAAATGCATATACTGTGTGTGCCGTCACTCTGCTAGCAGAAACATGCATTCGGTGTGAGTCTGGATCTAATATGATGAAAAGTGACTAGTTTGTGTCCAAAAACACTGAAATTGATAGAAACAGATGAAAATGCATATACTGTGTGTGCCGTCACTCTGCTAGCAGAAACATGCATTCGGTGTGAGTCTGGATCTAATATGATGAAAAGTGACTAGTTTGTGTCCAAAAACACTGAAATTGATAGAAACAGATGAAAATGCCTATACTGTGTGTGCCGTGACTCTGCCAGTACAATAGAGCCTTTCGGATGAGTCTGCATCGATTCTGATGAAAAGTGACTAGTTTGTGTCCAATAACACTGAAATTGACAGAAACATATGAAAATGCATATACTGTGTGCGCCGTGACTCTGCTAGCAGAAACATGCATTCGGTGTGAGTCTGGATCTAATATCATGGAAAGTGACTAGTTTGTGTCCAAAAACACTAAAGTTGATAGAAATAGATGAAAATGCATATACTGTGTGTGCCGTCACTCTGCTAGCAGAAACATGCATTCGGTGTGAGTCTGGATCTAAAATCATGAAGAGTGACTAGTTTGTGTCCAAAAATACTGAAATTGATAGAAACAGATGAAAATGCATATACTGTGTGTGCCGTGACTCTGCTAGTAGAAACATGCATTCGGTGTGAGTCTGCATCGTTTCTGATGAAAAGTGACTAGTTTGTGTCCAAAAACACTGAAATTGATAGAAACATCTGAAAATGCATTTACTGCATGTGCCGTGACTCTGCTACTACAATAAAGCATTAGGTGTGAGACCGGTTCAATTCTGATGAAAAGTGACCAGTTTGTGTCGAATAACACTGAAATTGATAAACATATGAAAATGCATATACTGTGTGTGCCGTGACTCTGCTAGTACAGTCAAGCCTTAGGTGTGAGTCTGGCTCAATTCTGATGAAAAGTGACTAGTTTGTGTCCAAAAACACTGAAATTGATAGAAACAGATGAAAAAACCTATACTGTGAGTGCCGTGACTCTGCCAGTACAATAGAGCCTTTCGGATGAGTCTGCATCGATTCTGATGAAAAGTGACTAGTTTGTGTCCAATAACACTGAAATTGATAGAAACAGATGAAAATGCATATATTGTGTGCGCCGTGACTCTGCTAGCAGAAACATGCATACAGTGTGAGTCTGGATCTAATATGATGAAAAGTGACTAGTTTGTGTCCAAAAACACTGAAATTGATAGAAACAGATGAAAATGCATATACTGTGTGTGCCGTCACTCTGCTAGCAGAAACATGCATTCGGTGTGAGTCTGGATCTAATATGATGAAAAGTGACTAGTTTGTGTCCAAAAACACTGAAATTGATAGAAACAGATGAAAATGCCTATACTGTGTGTGCCGTGACTCTGCCAGTACAATAGAGCCTTTCGGATGAGTCTGCATCGATTCTGATGAAAAGTGACTAGTTTGTGTCCAATAACACTGAAATTGACAGAAACATATGAAAATGCATATACTGTGTGCGCCGTGACTCTGCTAGCAGAAACATGCATTCGGTGTGAGTCTGGATCTAATATCATGGAAAGTGACTAGTTTGTGTCCAAAAACACTAAAGTTGATAGAAATAGATGAAAATGCATATACTGTGTGTGCCGTCACTCTGCTAGCAGAAACATGCATTCGGTGTGAGTCTGGATCTAAAATCATGAAGAGTGACTAGTTTGTGTCCAAAAATACTGAAATTGATAGAAACAGATGAAAATGCATATACTGTGTGTGCCGTGACTCTGCTAGTAGAAACATGCATTCGGTGTGAGTCTGCATCGTTTCTGATGAAAAGTGACTAGTTTGTGTCCAAAAACACTGAAATTGATAGAAACATCTGAAAATGCATTTACTGCATGTGCCGTGACTCTGCTACTACAATAAAGCATTAGGTGTGAGACCGGTTCAATTCTGATGAAAAGTGACCAGTTTGTGTCGAATAACACTGAAATTGATAAACATATGAAAATGCATATACTGTGTGTGCCGTGACTCTGCTAGTACAGTCAAGCCTTAGGTGTGAGTCTGGCTCAATTCTGATGAAAAGTGACTAGTTTGTGTCGAATAACACTGAAATTGATAGAAACATATGAAAATGCATATACTGTGTGTGCCGTGACTCTGCTACTACAATAAAGCATTAGGTGTGAGCCCGGTTCGACTCTGATGAAAAGTGACTAGTTTGTGTCGAATAACACTGAAATTGATAAAAACATGTGAAAATGCATATACTCTGTGTGCCGTGACTCTGCTTGTACAATAGAGCGTTTTGGATGAGTCTGCATCGATTTTGATGAAAAGTGACTAGTTTGTGTCCAATTACACTGAAATTGATAGAAACATATGAAAATGCATATACTGTGTGTGCCGTGACTCTGCTACTACAATAAAGCATTAGGTGTGAGCCCGGTTCGATTCTGATGAAAAGTGACTAGTTTGTGTCGAATAACACTGAAATTGATAGAAACATATGAAAATGCATATACTGTGTGTGCCGTGACTCTGCGAGTACAGTCAAGCCTTAGGTGTGAGTCTGGCTCAATTCTGATGAAAAGTGACTAGTTCGTTTCGAATAACACTGAAATTGATAGAAACATATGAAAATGCATTTACTGTGTGTGCCGTGACTCTGCTACTACAATAAAGCATTAGGTGTGAGCCCGGTTCGATTCTGATGAAAAGTGACTAGTTTGTGTCGAATAAAACTGAAATTGATAGAAACATCTGAAAATGCATATATTGTGTGTGCCGTGACTCTGCTTGTACAATAGAGCATTAGGTGTGAGCCTGGTTCGATTCTGATGAAAAGTGACTAGGTTCTGTCGAATAACACTGAAATTGATAGAAACAGATGAAAATGCATATACTGTGTGTGCCGTGACTCTGCTACTACAATAAACCATTAGGTGTGAGCCCGGTTTGATTCTGGTGAAAAGTGATTAGTTTGTGTCGAATAACACTTAAATTGATAAAAACATGTGAAAATGCATATACTGTGTGTGCCGTGACTCTGCTTATACAATAGAGCCTTTTGGATGAGTCTGCATCGATTCTGATGAAAAGTGACTAGTTTGTGTCCAATAACACTGAAATTGATAGAAACATATGAAAATGCATATACTGTGTGCGCCGTGACTCTGCTAGCAGAATCATGCATTCGGTGTGAGTCTGGATCTAATATGACGAAAAGTGACTAGTTTGTGTCGAATAACACTGAAATTGATAGAAACATATGAAAATGCATATACTGTGTGTGCCGTGACTCTGCGAGTACAGTCAAGCCTTAGGTGTGAGTCTGGCTCAATTCTGATGAAAAGTGACTACTTTGTGTCGAATAACACTGAAATTGATAGAAACATATGAAAATGCATATAATGTGTGTGCCGTGACTCTGCTAATACTGTCAAGCCTTAGGTGTGAGTCTGGCTCAATTCTGATGAAAAGTGACTAGTTTGTGTCGAATAACACTGAAATTGATAGAAACATATGAAAATGCATATACTGTGTGTGCCGTGACTCTGCTAGTACAGTCAAGCCTTAGGTGTGAGTGTGGCTCAATTCTGATGAAAAGTGACTAGTTTGTGTCGAATAACACTGAAATTGATAAAAACATGTGAAAATGTATATACTCTGTGTGCCGTGACTCTGCTTGTACAATAGAGCGTTTTGGATGAGTCTGCATCGATTTTGATGAAAAGTGACTAGTTTGTGTCCAATTACACTGAAATTGATAGAAACATATGAAAATGCATATACTGTGTGTGCTGTGAATCTGCTATCACAATAAAGTATTAGGTGTGAGCCCGGTTCGATTCTGATTAAAAGTGACTAGTTTGTGTCGAATAACACTGAAATTGATAGAAACATATGAAAATGCATATACTGTGTGTGCCGTGACTCTGCGAGTACAGTTAAGCCTTAGGTGTGAGTCTGGCTCAATTCTGATGAAAAGTGACTAGTTTGTTTCGAATAACACTGAAATTGATAGAAACATATGAAAATGCATTTACTGTGTGTGCCGTGACTCTGCTACTACAATAAAACATTAGGTGTGAGCCCGGTTCGATTCTGATGAAAAGTGACTAGTTTGTGTTGAATAACACTGAAATTGATAGAAACATATGGAAATGCATTTACTGTGTGTGCCGTGACTCTGCTACTACAATAAAGCATTAGGTGTGAGCCCGGTTTGATTCTGATGAAAAGTGACTAGTTTGTGTCGAATAACACTGAAATTGATAGAAACATATGGAAATGCATTTACTGTGTGTGCCGTGACTCTACTACTACAATAAAGCATTAGGTGTGAGCCCGGTTTGATTCTGATGAAAAGTGATTAGTTTGTGTCGAATAACACTGAAATTGATAGAAACATATGAAAATGCATGTACTGTGTGTGCCGTGACTCTGCGAGTACAGTCAAGCCTTAGGTGTGAGTCTGGCTCAATTCTGATGAAAAGTGACTACTTTGTGTCGAATAACACTGAAATTGATAAAAACATGTGAAAATGCATATACTGTGTGTGCCGTGACTCTGCTAGTACAGTCAAGCCTTAGGTGTGAGTCTGGCTCAATTCTGATGAAAAGTGACTAGTTTGTGTCGAATAACACTGAAATTGATAGAAACATATGGAAATGCATTTGCTGTGTGTGCCGTGACTCTGCTACTACAATAAAGCATTAGGTGTGAGCCCGGTTTGATTCTGATGAAAAGTGACTAGTTTGTGTCCAAAAACACTGAAATTGATAGAAACAGATGAAAATGCATATACTGTGTGTGCCGTCACTCTGCTAGCAGAAACATGCATTCTGTGTGAGTCTAGATCTAATATGATGAAAAGTGACTAGTTTGTGTCCAAAAACACTGAAATTGATAGAAACAGATGAAAATGCATATACTGTGTGTGCCGTCACTCCGCTAGCAGAAACATGCATTCTGTGTGAGTCTGGATCTAATATGATGAAAAGTGACTAGTTTGTGTCCAAAAACACTGAAATTGATAGAAACAGATGAAAATGCATATACTGTGTGTGCCGTCACTCTGCTAGCAGAAACATGCATTCGGTGTGAGTCTGGATATAATATGATGAAAAGTGACTAGTTTGTGTCAGAAAACACTGAAATTGATAGAAACAGATGAAAATGCCTATACTGTGAGTGCCGTGACTCTGCCAGTACAATAGAGCCTTTCGGATGAGTCTGCATCGATTCTGATGAAAAGTGACTAGTTTGTGTCCAATAACACTGAAATTGACAGAAACATATGAAAATGTATATACTGTGTGCGCCGTGACTCTGCGAGCAGAAACATGCATTCGGTGTGAGTCTGGATTTAATATCATGAAAAGTGACTAGTTTGTGTCCAAAAACACTAAAGTTGATAGAAATAGATGAAAATGCATATACTGTGTGTGCCGTGACTCTGCTAGCAGAAACATGCATTCGGTGTGAGTCTGGATCTAAAATCATGAAAAGTGACTAGTTTGTGTCCAAAAACACTGAAATTGATAGAAACAGATGAAAATGCATATACTGTGTGTGCCGTGACTCTGCTAGCATAAACATGCATACAGTGTGAGTCTGGATCTAATATGATGAAAAGTGACTAGTTTGTGTCCAAAAACACTGAAATTGATAGAAACAGATGAAAATGCATATACTGTGTGTGCCGTCACTCTGCTAGCAGAAACATGCATTCGGTGTGAGTCTGGATCTAATATGACGAAAAGTGACTAGTTTGTGTCCAAAAACACTGAAATTGATAGAAACAGATGAAAATGCCTATACTGTGTGTGCCGTGACTCTGCCAGTACAATAGAGCCTTTCGGATGAGTCTGCATCGATTCTGATGAAAAGTGACTAGTTTGTGTCCAATAACACTGAAATTGACAGAAACATATGAAAATGCATATACTGTGTGCGCCGTGACTCTGCTAGCAGAAACATGCATTCGGTGTGAGTCTGGATCTAATATCATGAAAAGTGACTAGTTTGTGTCCAAAAACACTAAAGTTGATAGAAACAGATGAAAATGCATATACTGTGTGTGCCGTGACTCTGCTAGCAGAAACATGCATTCGGTGTGAGTCTGCATCATTTCTGATGAAACGTGACTAGTTTGTGTCCAAAAACACTGAAATTGATAGAAACATCTGAAAATGTATTTACTGTATGTGCCGTGACTCTGCTACTACAATAAAGCATTAGGTGTGAGCCCGGTTCAATTCTGATGAAAAGTGACCAGTTTGTGTCGAATAACACTGAAATTGATAGAAACAGATGAAAATGCATTTACTGTGTGTGCCGTGACTCTGCTACTACAATAAAGCATTAGGTGTGAGCCCGGTTCGATTCTGATGAAAAGTGACTAGTTTGTGTCGAATAAAACTGAAATTGATAGAAACATCTGAAAATGCATATATTGTGTGTGCCGTGACTCTGCTTGTACAATAGAGCATTAGGTGTGAGCCTGGTTCGATTCTGATGAAAAGTGACTAGGTTCTGTCGAATAACACTGAAATTGATAGAAACAGATGAAAATGCATATACTGTGTGTGCCGTGACTCTGCTACTACAATAAACCATTAGGTGTGAGCCCGGTTTGATTCTGGTGAAAAGTGATTAGTTTGTGTCGAATAACACTTAAATTGATAAAAACATGTGAAAATGCATATACTGTGTGTGCCGTGACTCTGCTTATACAATAGAGCCTTTTGGATGAGTCTGCATCGATTCTGATGAAAAGTGACTAGTTTGTGTCCAATAACACTGAAATTGATAGAAACATATGAAAATGCATATACTGTGTGCGCCGTGACTCTGCTAGCAGAATCATGCATTCGGTGTGAGTCTGGATCTAATATGACGAAAAGTGACTAGTTTGTGTCGAATAACACTGAAATTGATAGAAACATATGAAAATGCATATACTGTGTGTGCCGTGACTCTGCGAGTACAGTCAAGCCTTAGGTGTGAGTCTGGCTCAATTCTGATGAAAAGTGACTACTTTGTGTCGAATAACACTGAAATTGATAGAAACATATGAAAATGCATATAATGTGTGTGCCGTGACTCTGCTAATACTGTCAAGCCTTAGGTGTGAGTCTGGCTCAATTCTGATGAAAAGTGACTAGTTTGTGTCGAATAACACTGAAATTGATAGAAACATATGAAAATGCATATACTGTGTGTGCCGTGACT